>NW_018108183.1:297043-312067 GCF_000183805.2 Loa loa | reverse complement strand
ACAAGCCGGCTAGACTCGAGCTACTGTTATCTTTAATGTCCACTCCATAAGTTGCTGCAAGAGAATGGTAATGTAATTATGTTTCAGGCCATGTCCGAATATCTGATCTAGGACTTGCAGTTGAATTAAGAGATAATGAACCTATAAAAGGATGTGTCGGGCCTGACTTCTTGACCTTGACAATTTAGCATTTTCTTCTAGAAATGACTGCTCAGTTAACAAATACTTGGTCTACATATTGTGCTTTAAAAATACAGAATGAGGGTAGCATCTTAAGTTATATCATTTGTCATCAACAAATGGATGATAATTATGTTCCAGTTATATTTAGCGATTAAGCAAATGTAAAAGATAGATGTACTAGAAGTTTTTTCGAGAATCTTACGAAGATTTTGTGGCTTGGAATTTTCAGTGCTAAAAAATGGCATTTGTCTTTTGGCCTTTAGATTTTTCCCTTTAAAGTTTATAAAGGCAAATCTCATTTGGTAGTGGAAAAATTATATCAAAAAATAGCTTTAATGCAAACTTTTCTCCGAAAAATATCTTTCAAAATTATATTTTCAATTAAATCTTTTAAAATGAGAACTGTCCTTTTGTTCACGCAGCTATCAGCTTTTTTTGAATGAATAATCAAAGAAAGATTATATTAAACTAATTATAATTTCAGAAAACTTCATTTTTCTTGCTTTCTTTCTGTTCCTATACTTCTGCTACAAATTAAAAAACATGCCTTAACCTTCACGTGTTCTACGTAAAATATTATAGTAATGGTTTCTGCAAACTGAATTCAAGGTCAAGTAAGAAGAAGAAAAATTAAATTAAATAAATAATTCGAAATAATGCGCTATTCGATTATTTAAATTCAGCAAATCTTATAAAGTAATGGGAAAAAGTCTTGAGCACTAAACGACAATCTCTGATCAGTTTTTTTTTTTAATTCAAATTCAAAATATTAATTTTTGCAAACAAATTAGTATACCAAGAAATAATATGAAGAGTTATTTGTTCAGTTCATTTTCTGCTAAACTTGTAATCATTAATCTCTTATGTTGACATTTATATCGTTTGAGGAGATTCTTCACAAAAGATCTGTCTTCTGCTTAAATTCAAGAAATCTCAAATGTGACATTTTCGGATCCTTACGAACACTTTCGCTTCAGTAAAGAACATTTTCTATTATATCTGAACGATTTAACAAATAGATTTGCAATTGAAAAAAAAGAAAAAAAGAATAAATGAAAATGAAGTGTTAGAAGGAGGAATTCCGACGTCTGAATGGTTCACATCACGGAGTACAAAAACGAACGATAACCATCTTTTCGAAGTGTGCTTTATATGTAATGAACAAACTCTATGTCATTTTCAGTTTGACATATCGTTGACAAGAATTCCGGCAACACATGATTTATTATCAATTACAGTGACAATGAGATTAGGTGGTAAATATTGCGCCAAATACATCAATGAAAGTTTTTTTTTTCCAATTTTATACATTTACTGATTGCACTGTTGATTTACATGAAACTTTTCTGCTTAAAAAGGAAAATTTCAATTGGCTTAAGTTATCGTAGGACACAAACGATAATATGTAAATTTATTTTTGTTCTAAACCATTTACTACACATTCTGTAAATTATCGGAAATGCATAGTTATATTGAAATGCAATGAAATTTTAAAAGACATCGAAATAGATTTGTCTTTTCATAACCGTTGAGATATGATTTACTTATCGATGTTTTTAAACACTTTTCATTAATTAATCACATACTATTTTATGCGTTTTTATAATTAAATTGTTAATGAAAACTGTTCTTCAACGGATTTATGAATTAAAGGATTTACGGAGTTGATTTTAATAATTTTAACTTCATTGTTTCACAAGGAATAATTTAGTATCAATAACTTGGAGTGAAATTTTTGTAATCCTAATACGACTATATAATGAATATCATAAAGTATAAGAATCCTAAATACCGTCAAATTATTCTGTTTATTTCCATAGTTTGTTGAATAAATGCCTGGAATGTAATAGTTTGACTTTTGTTTCATCAATATCATTGTCATCACCAACATCATTGTCATCATCATCATCATCCATCTAAAATAACAAGCAGATGGAATGCTTGCGACGAAACTCGATCCATTTCCTGGCATCTCCTCCTCAACAACCACTTATGGAATGGAATTGATTCCGGAGTTTAACGGGTTAAATAACATTTACATTGGTTGTTTTTATGCCCGGTTCGATTCAGTAACAATAGCAGAAGTAAAATGCTTTTCCGGCATACTGTTGTTCCGAGAAACTAAAAATAACCAATGGAACCGAAAGTTATAATGAACAAAAATAGCTTCATATTAGAGTACCGAAAAAACTTATAAATTTCCTTTCTTTCCAAATGTTATAGTCATTATCAACAATTATATCTAATTTTTTTTTTTTCATTTTTAAAAGAGTAATTTATAACTACGCAAATTTTATTCGCCTTCTTTCATACATCAATGAAACATTTTGTAAAAGTTTTGAGAAAGATCCGTCTTTAGTCTTATGGATGAATCAATTATTCAATGTTGAAGTTGCAATGAAAATTGGAAACTTTTTAATTTAAAAAAAAAATCGCTTAGGACGAGCAAGTAATTATCAATTTCCAGTTGACGAGAATTTCATTTCAATTTCAAATTATTTCAGATTATGGATAATCTACTGTTGTCAAAACTAAGTAAGAGTTCCATTTTGAGCAAGAGTTCCTTTCAAAAGTACGCCTAACCGAAATAACGAGATTTAATGGACAGGTTGACAAGCTCAAAGACCAGATAGATCGAAATTTTATTATATTATATAATGTATAATCAAGCATGTTCTGATGGTCAAAATTAAAAATTTTTTAATCTAAAAAGAAATTTTAATACGTCATATAATATTTAATATACTATATAATAATTTAAAAAAGAAATTAATATATTATCAGGCATGTTCTGATGGCTAAAATTGAAAATTTTTTAATTTGAAAAAAAAATTGCTTAGAATGAACAAATAAATTATCAATTTCCAGTTGAAGAAGATTTCATTTCAGTTTTAAATTATTTGAGTGAAATTAAAAAGTACTACCCTTAGGAGAGAAAGAGAGAAAGAGAAACAACAAGTCGAATATAAAATATTTGATCGCATAAATGGTCAATGATTCCCATTATCTATTTTACTTCTCAACATTTCAGGCTCTTAAATCTCTAATATTTTAATAAAAATTAAAGAATGGATGGAATTTTCACATAATATCCAACTACTTATAACTTTACACTCTATTTTGATCTTATCTTTACATTTTCCGAAATTGATTTTCTTTTCTGATTTGAAATTGAAATTTTTATCACAAACAGAATATAAAGAAGCAACGTTATCTTTTAATTTTGCCCATTTTTCTGAATTTAATGTATAATTTTGCTCTAGGAATACATACATAAACCTTTTCCTACTTACTTTTTAGCTCTATCATTTCCATTTTAAACTGAAAAGTATATAACATTCTTTAAAGGCAATATTTTCACTTTTCTACTCATAAAATTTCGATCTTTTTAAATCCATGAGCTTCTCAACCTGTTTATCAAATCTCGTCATTTCAGTTAGGCATAATTTCGAAAGTGGAACCCTTACTCAATTTTGACAACAGTAAACTAACCACCTTTTTTTTCTGTCCAATTTTTTTTTAATTTTAGGCAAAAGGAACGAAATTTATACTTAGTTCAACTTGGCCATCAGAAGATGCTTGATAATGTATTATTGATTGAATTCCGTAACCATATATCTAAGACATCGTTTAAATTGTGCTATTTGTTGTGACTATCTTGGATGATATCAAGGAAGCTATAATTATCATAGAAATCATTTTTGTAAAGATAAGAAAGGAAATTGTCTGATAGTATAAGAAGCATTCGAAATATTTCAAACATCAAAACTATCTCCTTACTTCACTTTTTTTTGTTCTTTCTGGTTGACAGGAATTAGCTCTACATCCGGTACATATTCCTGATTTAATTTTTTCACCTATTCAGAACAGAACAATTCCTTACCTGTAGTACTTTCTGCATTCTATGATTTGAAAGAATTTAAAATTACCCTAATTACATTACAACACATAATTTTTAATTAATTCATTTCATATTTTGAACTTAGATTAAAAAGTAACAGTCTGAGCATAATAGCATCTTGTCAGAATATGTAAATCATCATCTTTTAAAATCAGTTGAAACTTTCTCGATCTTTCGGTAGAAGTGATCTGAAATCGAATCATGTTCGATATGTGTTCTTTTTTTTTTTTTTCATAGATAAGGTTGTAGAAGCGGAAATGGAAAGTGTGTAAAACTATTTTTTTATTTTTTTAAATGTTGTCTTGAAAAGCTAAACATGTTCATCGCCAAGGAAAATGGGAAAAGAGTAAAGAATTAAATTACTAGGAATTTTTTTTTTCCAGCAGTATCGCATAAGAGGATGTAAGTTTTTATTCTGATCAGGCTGAATTTTTCAAGTGGCCAAATTCGGGACGATTGAATCTTCATCAAAGGATGAATAAGTTGTTAGCTATATGTGAATGTTATTCTAATCTTCTGTGTCAATCTTTAGTCTCAATTTAGAAAAATTACCCTAAATTTTTATCTAAATAATTTAAACGTCTTGTCTAAAACAAAAAAAAAAAAAAACAAAGAATTAACTATGAAAAACTTGCAATGGATTGATTTCGATGGAAGTGAACTTATCGATTTTTTGATTTAAATGTTTACAATCTATATAATTCCAAAATGATCGTGGACAAATGAATGAAGCATGATGACATTCTTGATTAGTCGATGTGTCACCAATGCCTTCTCTTGCTCTTCTTTTTATTTAAATATTTTTTAATTTCACTTCTTCATTGATTCGTTTTATTCCCTTATTCTGAAATATTCAATAGACTATCATGAAGAAGGATCATCACGCCTCCCTCTATCACAATGTCACGCAAGCTAAGCAGGCGATATTATCCAAACTTCCCATCTCAAACGGTTAACTCGTTATCATTTACTGCCACTTTACTGATACTTTACTTTACTGAATTTGCTGCCACTGATATGCCATTTTATTTACTGCTTTCTGAACTTTTTTGTTTACTAACTCACTATCATAAGTAATCTATTTTTCATGATAGTTAGTGATACTTTTACAGTAAGTATTAGATATCTTAAAGTTTGCTCCAAACTAAATTGTACATTGATGCATTTTAAGCAATCGTAGGCAATTTTATTAAATCTAATAAACTTTTCGCATCATTTTGTCTCAGATAAAGTTTATTTCCCTCTTTCCAACTTCCTCTTCTTATTTGTATGTAAATTTGAAACGGAATTGGTTAAGATAGTAATGTAAAATTAGGAAAGAACAAATTAAAAGAGGGTTGAAATACGATAGATGAGAAGAATAAAAAAAAGGAAGACATTTCCAATTATTTATGCAATAATAATGCCTTATTAGTAATTCTATAGGGTAGATAAAGTTATTTTCATGACCTGTCACTTTTGTATGACCTGTCACTTTATATGCAAGTTTTTTGTATTTCGCAGATTTCTTTCAAACTTCCAACTTTTAATTCGTCTCTTCGACATAACTTACCTATCAAACTTAGTTTAACTTTGTTGCTTTCGCGGAAGTAAAAAAACATAAGACAACAAGTCACACCTATTTTTCGAATTATATAGTTTCAAATAAAGAAAAGAAAATTTGAATTGAAATATTTTTAGTTGTTATGTCTTCAAGAGATGAAAAAAAAAAGATTCTAAGAATTTGATAACGTTTTTCGAATTATTTAAAGTTTTTTTCATCTTTTCGAAACTTACGATTTTTTTAAATGTAAAAATCAAATTACAACAACTTCAAATACACTAGCATGACAAACAGTAGCAGAACAATTGATAACATCGTTTTATATCTATCACGCAGTACTTATCACTTTCCAATTTAGGACATCTAAAAAGTTTAAAAATTTGATTTCAAGAAATGATACACGTATTATCATCATAAACAATAGACTAGTTAGTTGTCATTTCTAATGCAATGAATTGTATTCGCCGAATATCCTGCTAAATTAATGGCAAAAGTAAGAGATACTAAAATAACAAGTGGAGATAAATTTCAAGCTATGAAATTAGGAACTTTTAAGTGAAATATTAAGTGGGAAGAAAAAGTTTCAAATCATAGAGTTAGAAACTTTCAACTTTCCAAAGTATTACTTATCTTACAATGTCTTTACTTAGTGATAAATAAACTGATGGATTGAACTGCTTATAACAACAATACATTTTATTCGTATATCTTCCAAACAAATATATCCATACGTAACTGCTTGAATCATTTATGACTTAAAAAAAAATAAACTGAAAGAAAGGAATTTGAATGATAAATTTCATTCTTTCATTTCTCTTTTTATTGTTTCCATTCCAACATATCATTACTATATATATATTTTTCCTTTTTTAGAAATAAAACGACAATAGCGCTTCCATAAACTTTCTCCATTTGTACAATAAATTGATCTGGAAATATTTATCATTTTCCTAAATAATCATTTTAAAAAAAAAAACGAAATTACTGATTGAGACTAACAATATCATCATAAATAATGAAATAAATTAAACTTCAAGATTCCCAGTCATATTGCATGCTTTATTGATTAACGAGAAATTTTGTCACCAAAAATCTGTCAAGCTCTCGGGAGAATGTCGCAAATAAAGAGGAAGAAGTTTTAAGCAGTTACTATTGATACGAAATTTGGAATGATCTAAGTTGAGATGTCGTAATCGAAGATATTTTCAAGTAAATCATTTAGTATCATCAAATGATTCCATTTCATCCTTTCTTTACTATCTGTGCAAAGAATTAAAAGTACTGATAAAATTAAACTTCCTATTATTGGCATTCACCAACTGTTCCGGAATATTTATTCCGTTTTGCATAAATGTTTAATTGAATTTTTTGAGGAAAAAAAAAAAAGGATGAGTGGGTTAGTTTTGAGAGTAGAAGAGAATAGTGGTTAATTGAAGCATTCCAATGCTAACATACATTTCGAAAAAATTTCCTTCTCTAAAGAAAGTCGGAAATTTCAATCGTGAGAACAATAGAGTAAAGGCTTCTTTGCTTAACATCCGTTCAATTCAATTATATACACCCATAGACAGACAAACAGACAGACAGACAGACGGACACATACTAATGATATCATAATAAATAATGAAATGAATTACAGACACACAGGCACATACATTGGATAAATAAGAGGAAATTTAGTAGGCCTATTTTGAATTGCTTAGGCTTATTTGCCATCAGGCTCAATCGTAATCCCAAAAAACAAACAATACAAACTTCTCTCATTTTGTTAGAAAGTTAAGACAACTGAGTGGTCTCGACGAATAGTGGAAATTTCAGCTAAGGTAATACAATTTTCTACCAATAGATCAGTTTAATTAGCAGAGATAAAGTGGATAGTTTATTATATGACAAAGTTGAATATTTGACGCTTCTGCGTTAATATCGCTCAGACCGTTACAGAAGCTTTCGAATAACTCTGATAAGACTAGTTTTATCAATTTATTTTTTTCTGTCGAATATTCCTGTCCAACTTACTTGTGGATAAACCAACAAATCATGTATAAATTGGGTTAAAAGAGATATTGCAACTTCAAAAATGCCCACTTCATCATTTTCAACAACCACAAGAACTATCTTCTCTTCAGAACAGAAATATGAATTGTACTGATGTAGCTAGGTAATTATACTGTATACATATACATATATATGAAATAATGATTATCTATTTTGGAAAATCCAATATTTGAACTTGAAAATCATCCATATCCCTTCAGGAATTTAATCTAATCAATTATGAGTTATGGCTAATTTCTTATAGATTTTGTCATTTTACCCACAAACTGTTGCAACAGATTGAAATAAAAGTTAATTAAAAAAGAATTAGATCGATTTGGCCATTCCGCTTTGTTGCAAAATCTCAACTGTCTTTCACATTCATTCTTTAGAGTTGCAGAATTTATGAGTTTTAGATAGAAGTGCTAATTTAAGAAATTTATAAGAAAAGCTAAAATTTTAACTATTTAAAGGGTATCATATCATGATGCTTTATTTCTTGTAGTATAAAAGGACATTGCGAAGAAATTGCAATGTCAAAGGGACGATAATTAGTAATTTGTCTAATACATGCGATATACCAAATATTAAATTGAAAAGATCATTTCAAAATCAATTTCTAATATTTGGATTATTTTATGCATATCAGTCATATGAGCAAAAATTATTTTATGTTGCTCTAATTAAGGTTATAAATCATAAGCACTTACTAAATGACATTTGAAGGTTGGATAGAGAACTTGTGATACATGAAGTTTTAATCAATCCACTTAAGTTGCAATATAAGATGAATTGAAGGAAA
Organism: Loa loa; assembly: GCF_000183805.2. Lineage (NCBI taxonomy): Eukaryota > Metazoa > Nematoda > Chromadorea > Rhabditida > Onchocercidae > Loa > Loa loa. Next base: position 303,604 of record NW_018108183.1, on the reverse strand, counting down.
GAAAAAAGATGAGAGAGAGAGAGAAAGAGAGAGAGAGAAAGAGAATATCTCTGCTAAGTAAATTTCATGCTTTTGTTCACCCCTTCACCAATATACCGTTCAAAGTACATCAGTTAAGGATAAGTTATTTTCACTCTGTAATCACCTTCATTTTAACGCTGTCACTTCAACTTTCCTTTCCGTTTTCCGGTCCGTTTTCCTTTTTTGACAGCTCTTATAACCAAAGATAATATAGTCCTTCACTTCCTTTCTCATTCACTAATCATATATTCTTATATTACCATTCATCTTATTTCGTATTATTTATTTCATTCAATCATCAAATCTTTCACTTCTTGTATTTACATCTTAGCCTAAAATTTCATTTTATATTAAAATTACTCATTTAAGTTCCACTTTTTATTGTATAAAAACAATATTTTAACTGAAATATGAAATTCATCAAGGCGAAGAAGTGGATGGAATATTATCTCTCTGTTCCACTTCATTTCTCTTTGTTTACCCTTCTGGAGTTTTCGATTGATTTAATATCAACTTATAAAATTTGGTTTATCACATTCAGAACTATTCAAATCTTGCTATACTGGATTGTGTGACACTATGCAGTTAATTTTAGATGAAGTTATCGGAGAAAGCTGAATTTTGAAATTGATATTTTTGAATTTATCACAATGTTCAGGAAATCAAATTTATGGAATCAAATTGACTAGAATAGCATCTTGCATGATTATTTTTAAACTGGAACTTTCTTTTTAGAAATAATTTCATCTCATCCTGCTACAGTAGCATTGTAATTTGATAAAGTGAAGAGAAGAGTGATGGTTTCAAATCCAACCAAATCATATCAAACTCTGGTAATGATATCATTAAAGTCTTTCAGTACCAAAGCAATTTCAGTAGAAAATAGCTATCCGAATGAATTTGAGCTCAATTTTATTGTTTCACATCAATAGCAACAATAACAACAATTATTTGATAAAATGACGAAAAATGTTACAAAACGATTTTTAGTGAATGAAATTTTTGTTTACAATGGATTAATTTTCATTCTTTCTCATCGATTCATTCACAATTTTTTCTTCTTTCGTAAAATTGTTTACATGTTTTTTTATCTTTGTTGCTTCAAATGTAAACATTTTTATCAATTATTTGTCAATCAACATTTTCATCAGTTATTTCAATTATTTTCTTTTTATCAGTTTATCAATTACTTATCAATTATTCAATTATTTGTTCATCTGTCAATTTTACCGTCTTTGTTAATAGATAATATAGCACATGTTGCCAGATGTTCAGTACGGTTGACCGGATTCTATTAGGAAAACTGAAAAAGATGAACATTTCGGTTGATTCAATTTCATTCAATTTTATCCATTTGAGGACAACTACTCAAGTTTATTTCAACTAACTAGCAGCTTTAAACTGAATGCTAAATAAGATTTGTAATACATCCTTCTTTCGTCCTTCTTTTTCTTTTGAGAACTAAGAGATACAAGTAGGAATTACTTTTGAAATTTCAATACTACCTGATTATTACTTATCTCACCAAGTCTCAATTTTGATAATTTTTTTTATTATTACCATCTTATCTTTGATTCTGATGATTTATGCATTTACAATGGAAAGGGAAAATTCAAAGATACACTCAATAAATTCTTTTTTTTTTACTAACGATGTTGTTTTTGACTAACAATGATTTATGATGTGATTTTTGTTTTTTCATAAGTCCGCAAATGGGACAGTTATCATCATTAGCAGAATCATTCTTGGACTTGTCATCAACCTTACCAAATATCGTCAAATTTAAAAAATGTGCAAAAAAGAATTAAAACATCTGTATCAGACATTGATCTTTTCTTTTTTATTAATAATAATCATTAACAATTTTTAAGATGTCCACCTAATTGATACATTTTGAAATTTAGAAAGAACAAAAAAAACAAGCCATTGAAGTTTTTCTTTCTGAACGATAAAGTTTTGATGCAAAAAATATGCATCACAAAAGACGGCCACATCCTCATTCTTTCATTTCCATATTATTTAGATGAATTAGATAGAAAGTGCTGAATTGAAATCATTGATTTGTATAAAGATAACATAATTAAGGCAATCAATAATGAGTAACAGTTAAATTATAAATCTGCTCGCATCATTAATATTAATATCGATGTATATTTGCAATTGCTACTTAAAATATGCTCAAAAATTTAAAAAAATAAAAAAAAACATTATTCAATTTAGACACACTGCATTCCATCGATGTGAACTGTCATCAAAAGAAATTATCGATGAGCGATGAACGGTGGCGCATGCGAGATTGGTTCGGTACCATTTCAAAATGCCACCTGGTTATTTGCGACATTGTCTCATTTTCATGTCACATATGGCTTCATACATCCTTATATTGCTGTTATACTTTGTTTCGCAGGTCAGTTTTTGTAACTTTAATTAAAATTTAAAAAAACCGAATAAAAAATGATGACAATTTATTAAAGCTTTTGAAAAATATCTGATCAATTGGAAAATTCTGTAGCTAAAAGTTTTTGACCAGAAATTAAGCATGACGAAATAAATCAAAATTATAATAGATCATAATTATAATTAAAGAAACAAATTAAATTATATTAGATTAAAGAAATAGATCAAAATTGAATCTTATTTTCGTTTAAAAATGAATAAACTAATTTCTGAACGTTAGGTCAACTGTCTATCCACTTATTTTGAATAGAAGCGAATTGATTTTAGATGAAATGATGATTTATTGGTACTACAAGAATAGATAAGTTAAGAGTTGGAGCACTAATTAACTGATCGAAGTTATTACATTCATATAATTCACTGTGATTCGAAAAGAATAAGTAATTGATTGGACAACATTTTGAACAAATTTTCAATTTTCAATTTATTAAACATTGATTAATACATTTCAAAGGAAAGCCATTGCATTGATAAAACTTGACAAATTTCTCATAAAAGTTATCACTTCTTGCAAAAATTATCATTTCTGTTGAAAAAAAGAAACTTTTGATCTCTTATTGACTTTTCTAATCTTTCAAATAAATCATTTTTTTCAGTATCTTTAACTGCCTTCATCACATATTTAATCGAAAATAATTTGTCAATCTCATCAGTTACAATTAGTTAATGTATATAAAGTTAAAGATATTGAAAATTTTCTATTTATTAAACTGATTAACACATTCCAAATCACATTGATAAAACGACGATTGACAAATTTCTTACAAAAATTATCACTTCCTCTATAAAGATGCAATTACAGGAGATTTGCTAAGGATGAAATATAGAATACATACTTTAGGCACAATATTGAACGTGATGACAATCGCAGTATTAACCCGTCCCTCAATGATTTCACCGGTAAATGTACTGCTCTGTTCGGTAGCAGTTTGTGATGTACTTGTTATGGCATCATATCTGGTCTTCGTTACGCATTTCTTGATTAATGCAGCTAATCGTTGTTTGCATACTGATTATAATTATCCGTGGACAATCTTTACTCTAATTCATGCCCATGCATCTGTCATTCTACATTCTACAAGTATATGGCTTACTGTTAGTATTATATTCGTTTTCTTTAAATTTCATTTTAATTAAAATTAGAAATGATATGAAATGACTTGGGCATGACTCTTTTTTGATTTACACGAACGGAAGATAAGGATTAGCTGATAAGATTATAAGATTGAGATTTATTTTTTCCTTTTACAGTAATTATTTTTTAAAAATGAAGTATTAAATTTTGATAAATTGATTTTTTTCCGATAAATTAGTAAATGAGGAAATTGAAGTGATATTTATAAGGACTTGGAATAGAACAAATACTAGAAATACAATCGAAATATGTAATGAGAATGAATTTGAGTTTATAAGCTCAGATTTAGCAGAATTGTTCGTTTTTTTTTCCCGGTATTTCTTTCCATAAGCAGATTTTATCCTTTTACAAAAGATAAATTTCATCTTTGAATCAAATGTTTCTTTATAATATCAAAAATGTTTGAGGTATTGCTGGCTCAAATACGTGTCTTAACAATTCGTCGCTCCACATTCCATCCGTCAACTACTGTTACAATACGTTTTACTGTTTTGCTCAGTCTAGCCACATGTTTCATCATGTCCTTATTCAATCTTCCCAATTTTTTAACTTTCAAGGTATGTTCATTCAAGATTTTTTCCCGTACCTTTTCATAACCTTTTAAATAATTGTTTAATGCTCAAGCTATCTTACAACCTTTAATGTTTCCATGAAAATATATCCTTGTTTTCGCTGGGAAATTTTATTAAGTCAATGATTAAAGATTGTAAAGACATCACCAGAGCTATTTCTTCCATGCTTAATCAAATATTCCGAGAATTCATCATCATACAGCAAAATTGACGATGATTACTCTGAGCAGAATCCGGATTACTCACAGCATGATGATGAGTATCCGGTTTACATGCTTGTCGCATCACAAGGCAATTGTGTTAAACTAAAGGTACTTCTGCATGATTATACTTATCAGTTATCCTATCAACGAACTCTGAAATTTTATTACCATAAATATTTACAGTAATGGAAAAATAAGGGAGGAATAGGGAATTTTTGTTATAATTTATAATGACGATTAAAATGAGTCCAATTTTCAGTTGTTCAGAAAGTTTCTCATCAATTTTCTCATCAGATTGAGATTCATTGATTTCATTACTTCAGTTTTCACTCCTTAAATAACTGAGAAACTACAATGAAATTCCAAAACTAGAAATTTACGAACAAAATATGTTTCTTTTTTTTAAAAAAAATAATGATTACACTACGAAGTAAAAGGGTAAAAACGTCGTCAATTACTTGTGAAATTAGTTCATGAATATTAATTAGGAATTGAAAAGTGTAACACTATTAATGGCCAGTTAAAAGCATTGGAAAAAAAACTTGTCTGTTCATATAAGGTATTTTGACATTTTTTTAAAATGATACCAAAATGATACTTAAAATGAAAACAAAGAAGTTGAGACTCAATTAATCCTTAATAAGTTTTTTCAGTTAGTAAATTATTAAATATTGTATATCCGATTAAGTGAAATATTCATGTTATAGTTAGCATTTTGGTCAAATGGAATACTTTTCAAAGTAGTTCCATGCTTATTGCTAACTGTGTCAATCATTATACTGCTCAAAGTGATCGCCGACTTGTCACATCAAAGGCGAACTCTTGCACAGGTTGAGTTGATCTACGATTCGAAACTTTCTCTTCCTTTTTAACAGAAAATATCATATTTATAATGAGAAATGTAAAATAAAATTTCAAGGAATCTTATTAACTGGTAGGGAAATGATTCTTACATTTCAAATATTTCAATTTTCAACACTTAAACCTTTGGACGTCATCAGTAGTTCAACTTTTGCTGATTGTTATTTGCCTATACAAGCTAAATTGTTTTTCTGACTTGCAAGAAAGAAAGAAATCAATCACATAGTAATTGAGAATGTACTGAGATTTGATTAATTAGTAAATATGATGTAATGTGACTAACAAACAAAAGTTATTCCTCAACTAAGTTACAACATATTTAAAATTACATGTTAATTTTAACTCATTGAATCGAATGATTAGTAATGATGCAAGTGGAATAACACCGCCACTTTGTTCAAACTCAATTAGCTTGTGAATTCTTTTTTTGTCATGAAAAAGTTTTCGTTTAAATCAGCTAGAAGAAGAAAAGGAGTAAAACAGCTCTCTTCAATAAAAGGCCTTTTTTTTCGTTTCCTTATTCCTGCTCTTGATAGATTAGAAAGTGTAAGGGTGAAAACCTCCACTTGCTAAATGTTATCTCATCTTTTACTCTAATCGATAAGTAGTATACGTTTGAGAAATTAAATCGAAAAATATTAAAAGACGAAATCAGTTAAACAAATAAAAACGAGTAATAAAAAAAAGTTTTACAAATTGACAAAGATCAGAAATTTATTGAAATACATCAAAGTAAATACAACCCATCACATCCCTACTCATTATTATGTCAAATATGTGATGAATTTAACAAACCATTTAAAATCTTTTGGATAAACTTCATTGTTTCTTCAACTGATCGAACTTCGAGGTGTACTTGATCACAGGAATATCTTTCCCAACTAATAAAACTTTGTGAACACTCGATCATCCATAAAGATAAAATATCTATCATAGAATAAAGAAAAGCGACATCATATCAGTGTCATTCAAGCATGGGAAGTCTCCATAAGCTGCAAATGTATTGAATCTATTTCTTTTCAAGCTAATTAACATTTGTTAACAAAATGCAATTTGATAGTTGATGAAAAGAAAAGTGCCGAAAGATCATACAACACCGATGCTTGTCGCAGTTCTGTCAATATTTCTTATCACTGAGCTACCACAAGGTGTTATGAATGTATTGACGGGCATTTTCACTGGTGATACTTTTCATCAAAAAGTAAGTAATCTAGTTTTGATACAGTTTTTTTTTATTTTGAAATTGTGCATTAAAAGCAGAACAGAGATAAGAAAGATAAGGATTGATAAAGGATTGGAAAGATAAGAAAGA
>NW_018108183.1:266064-297023 GCF_000183805.2 Loa loa | reverse complement strand
AAACTTCATTGTTTCTTCAACTGATCGAACTTCGAGGTGTACTTGATCACAGGAATATCTTTCCCAACTAATAAAACTTTGTGAACACTCGATCATCCATAAAGATAAAATATCTATCATAGAATAAAGAAAAGCGACATCATATCAGTGTCATTCAAGCATGGGAAGTCTCCATAAGCTGCAAATGTATTGAATCTATTTCTTTTCAAGCTAATTAACATTTGTTAACAAAATGCAATTTGATAGTTGATGAAAAGAAAAGTGCCGAAAGATCATACAACACCGATGCTTGTCGCAGTTCTGTCAATATTTCTTATCACTGAGCTACCACAAGGTGTTATGAATGTATTGACGGGCATTTTCACTGGTGATACTTTTCATCAAAAAGTAAGTAATCTAGTTTTGATACAGTTTTTTTTTATTTTGAAATTGTGCATTAAAAGCAGAACAGAGATAAGAAAGATAAGGACGTGCTTGTGCGACATTTAGTATTACTTCTTGAGAATAAGCAATGTCAAAAAATGATACGATTTTCAGTGATTTCAAAACTTTTAATATTTTCCGATCCTTTTTTAAACAGTTTTCCTGCTTAAATTACTTGTAAATTATAATTTTTATTATAGGGAATGATAGAATGTATACCTATTTGAATTATAGGTTTATTTACCTTTGGGTGATTTCATGGATCTTTTATCATTAATCAATTCAGCTGTTAATTTTCTAATATACTGCATCATGAATAAACGTTTTCGTATTACTTTTCTCCAGTTGTTTTGCGATTTCTGCGCAAATCGAAAGTTTTCAAGGTATAAATTAGCGATTAAAAATAAGCATTGTACATGATGGATTTTAACGCAAATTATAGTAATTTACCGTTGTAAAAGTTATAATTATGGAATTTTAAACATCTAAATTGCAAATTTTTCTTGAAGTGCAGAAATTTATTCTAATCCTTGGACTATTAAAGTTCTGTTCTAACCCTTGACAAAAAAGAAATTAGATTAAAGTTATGAGCTTGGTGTTATAAGCCAAAAAGAAAAAATTCTAGAGTAGTAGAAGATTACAGTCGTATGGATTATGCTTACGAATTGCCAGGACAACGTAATCGAAGTGCTGACATCAGTCGTACCGAACAGGTATAATTTACTTTAGAGGGTTGAAAAATGACTCAAAGGATAGGAATGGTTCATTAAACTGTTCAAAATCGCAAATGATTCATTTCTGGTAGAACTGAAAGGAATGGATATTTTTTTCCATGTAAACTGAGTAAGATGCTAATATCAATTGATTAGTGATAAAAGCAACGTTGGTAATTTCATGCCGATCAAGCAACAAAAAATGAGAGTACTGAAATTTAAATATAGAATTAGAAAATGAATAAATTAACCAAAAAGTATAGCAGACTTTTTCAGCTTATGCTAACATCATCGCAGCACCGACCTAGTGCTACATCAGTTTTTACCAGCTTATCAGTAACACGAGAAGAGCCATCAAAGAATCATAGGAAATTTACGGGCAATTTATTAACTGTTGAGGGTAATCAGTGTCGAAGGATGACTACTGTAACTAAACAGGTAAGTAATCAAATCATTGTTATTTCATTCAATTCAAAGCTTACCATATCTCATTTATTTACTCATGCTCGATCCATCATCATATTTATCTTTTATTTTACTTGCAAATTGCATGCATTCTGCTTCTTCAACATTTTTTTTATAATCTCTGCTTCTATATAAAATACTTTTATAATTTCGATTCACTTCAGCACATTTAATTTCAGCGATTGAGACATTTCTTTCAATTTTATTTCATCCATTATAGGAGGAGAGTAAAGAATAAGAATTACGTCCTCTTGTATTGAAGAAACGAGGAAAGGATCGATCGATTGATCGATTTCATCATTCTATTACTCCAATCATCACTGATAAGATGATAAGATGATATATTATTATGCTACCTCAACGATTTCAGACATGAATGAAGTCAATTTCGTTGATCTTTGTGTTTGTTGTGCAAAGTTTTGCAACATTGATTTATTCCATGATACTTGATAGTACGATCTGCTCTTTCATTTCAACTCTTTAAGCCTACATTTAGCTAAAATTACTGACGAAGACAATAAATGATTCACGAGTAATATTATATCCCAAGGAAAAATAATCATTACATGGCAATGATTGAAGATGATTATTGTAATACGGGAATGATATGTAATGTTACCCGAGATTTCAACCCTAATTGAGTAGTTCTTTGGAATATAACCTCATCTTTCTCTCAAAACATCAATTTCCCATCCTTTCATAGTTGCCTTTCCCGAGAATTCCACCAATGCCTTTTCATTTTCATAATGGAGAAATCAAAAATTACAGGTAGGAATAGCATGAATGATGGATGTCTGACGAAGTGATGTCTTCTGAAACAAAATGATGAGATTATTCCGGTGAAAAAAAGGACAAAAAGCGAAATCTTCAGAGGATTTATGTGCATACCTATTGAAAATTCCTGAATTGAATTGGAACAAAGTCTAAACATTTAAATTATAATTTCAGTAAGTTCCACTTCAACATATGAGAAGTGAAAGTTTCACAACCAATAGATTACTGATAATAGGGAAACAACTTAGCTGTAAAAATCTCAGCCAAACAATGAACTCACTTAAATATTTGACTCTACTCATTGTTGTTGCAATGAAAGAAAAATAAATAAAGCCAAGCTAACCGTTGGCATTTTAAAATATTTGTCATTTTCATTAGCAATCTTTGTAGTGAAAGTGTAATCTTCTGTCTCAGAACCTCACATACTGATCTCTTCATCAAAGTTAATTTCTAAAAACCCGAGATATCCTCGACTAAATTAGGTCTGATTTGCTTTTCATCCTTTCATCTAGGTAATAATCATTCTCTAGCATTTCTGGCAAGCAATCGTTCTCATGCAATTGTTCTCGTAATCCCTCTTATTTAAATAGATCAGTGGTAGTGTATTCAACGTGGTGCAGTTTAATAGCAAGTTCGACGACGCGCCTGTGAATTGAAATAGAAAAAGACAAGCATATAGCTGATGTAACTTGATGTAGCAAACAGTATTATGAGGCGCCTGCACTTTTAACCTCAAGGAATTCTTGAATTTGAATTCTACTGATAACAAGAATGACATTTACATGTTATATCCTCATGAAATAGTTTGATAGGTTGTAACTGTATTAAAATATCGTTGTAATACAAAGTTATTTCGGTGAAAGCTTGATTGTTCATACAGGCTATCATTCAAATGCAAGTGGACATATTACTTCAAAAAACTTAAATACGTTTTATTCCTTTTTTTTTAAATGAACTCTGACCAGATAACAACTACAAGCGTAACAGTTTATTCACAGAGTACTGTAACAGTTTACAGGTTCAGTTAGGATCAGCATCAAGGTAAAGAAATTCTTATGAGTCAGAATTTTGGAGCCTGATAAACTATCAACAATTAATAAAATAACCCATGCATTAGAGTCCTGTTGAGTATTATTACGTCTTCTGAAATTTTCATCACTTCTAGTGTTCACTGTCTATGTTAAATTATTATAAGTAATGGGAGAGGAAAACTGCACCAACAACAAATATATTTTTCAGATAATTTGAAAGAATGAAATAAAAATTAGTTTTTCGAAAACAATTCGTTCGGGTTCATGATACCCTTTGGATCCAAGGCTTTCTTGATAGCAATCATTGTGTTCACTGCCACCTCACCATATTCATTCTCCAAATATTTCCTTTTACTAATTCCAATTCCATGTTCATCTGTACACGAACCACCTACTGCTAATGTATGCCTAAAATCAGCTTTTTTTTTTTTTTAAACCACAAATTTTTGTCTGGTAACTCAACAATAATTTAATGTACCACTATATGCATTATTCATTTGGATATTCAATTTTCAGTTTTTTCTTTCTTTTTTTTTACTAAGAAAAAACAGATACGAAGAAAAACTGAATTCTTCAAACACGTCAAATACATTATCTCCACACAAATACCGTGAAAAATTCATCATGAATTGAAATAATCACTTGCTACCGCAATACTATATCTTTGTAATTTTTTTAAAAATAAGTTATAAAATAAACGAAATACAATAAATCCTTCAAAACAGCACTTCACAATACGATCTGATAATTCCCGAATGATTTTCATCTCCTCCTGGTTTGATTCGTCGACTAGGAACACACAATGGAAGCTGCCATCACCAACACGACCCAATAGTGCTCCTGAAACATAGAACCAGAAAACAATTAGACAACGAAATTAGATGAAATACTAAAAGCACTGATCTCAATACAAAATCATTTCTAAAATACACAGATTGAAAATTGAATTTATTCGAACGAAACTTCATAACAACAAAAAATGTTCACGACCACTAAAATTGTCCAGATCTCAACAACTTGATGTCCCTTTATGCTACGCAAAACAATAGCGCTTCTTCAACAGTCCTAATTTTCAAGAATAAAATTATACATAATAAAATAAAAAATCTGCAAATAAACACCATTAAAGATTTAAAAAAAAAAACCAAACCAAAAATAGCCAGATTCGTCAATATCCTTCCTCGTCTCCGCGACAGTTTTAGTCAGTGCAGATGTTGGTAAGGAGAAATGCATTGTGAGACCCTGAACTAAAATCATCTAAGGAAAAGTTCAACATTTTAGTAGGATCCAAAATTTAATGAAAAATATAATTCAAATGGAGGACAATATGGGAATGATAGTCCATCAGTAACATTACGGTTGAAATTGATTCGTCATATCTTCCTTATACGAAAAAAATGACCGCCTTTAGCCTTTACTGCGTGCTTGCACTTCATTTTATCAACTACGCAATATTAATATGAGCTTTTACGTAGAAGTTTTTCCAGTCTCACCTAAGGATTCTTTGTTCAGATGAATTTTCCGAAGTCAAAATTAATGCAAATATTGAACTAGTTATAAGCAACAAGCAGCACGAGACAATGAATATGATAAAATGATAAATTTTATAAATACTGACTTAATTTTTCCACACTAAATTTTTGATCTTGGTAATTAAAATCCGAAAATGAAGCAAAGAGGTCTGAAAATTTACCTTAACATTATTCTTCTGTGATAAAATAGCATAATAGACAGAATGAAGAGAAGCCCAAATTTTTTTCTGCTCTTCAGGCGCATGGTACCAAGTGAACTCTCTCCCATCATTACTGGCGAATATTTCTTCTATCAAGTAAACATTATTCTTTCACGTAATTATGAAAAGCCAATCAACCAGAGTTTACTTACGTTTGGCGAGTGGCATTTTCTGATTGTTTTTTAGAGATGCAGTTTTTCGATTTAAAAGTTTATGGATCAATACTGAATGATCTACCTCAACAATACAGATAAATGTCAATTATAAACCATGAGCCAGTCATGACTATCATAGAAGAAATGACAAATAGCTAATGGAGAGAAACTGAAATGAAACATCAGCTGAAAGAACTTTACCAACAAGGCTCGCCTGTTCAGCTACTTCTGCTTCGGAATTACCGTGGAATTCCAAGAAAAGAGTGGGTGATTCAACAAGTGTTAATTTATTATAGCGATTACAAGCCGCCACTGTAGCAGCATCCAGGAACTCTGCAAGGTTTCATAAGATCATACTAAATGCTCAATACACTGGGGAATATTACAACAAATAAAATCAAGAAAATGAAAATAGTGAAAAGTTTTGGAAAGATAAAAGCTATCGTTAACGATAATATTAATTCGATCTCTTAAATAAATGCGACCTCTTAGCTGAATCTGAAGCAATCCTGTAGTCTCAGTCTTCCTCGAGAATAAAAAACTTAGAACATAAAAGTGATGACTTTAAAAGAGTAGCATTAAAAAAAGTAGCATAAAAGTAATGACTCTAGAAGAGCTAAACGATGAAATATGGCAAGTTATCAATGTACCTATTTTTGCAGTTGGTACAGAACACTGCAATGTAGCAACGACCGCTTCAATAGCTTTGTCTACTGTTCGAAATGGACAAATTGCAACACTACATACTGCTGGCCTTGCATACAATCGTACCGCTGCCTGCGTTATCACTCCTAGTGTACCTTTGGAGCCCACGAAGAGTTTCGTTAAGTTATAACCTGCTGCTGATTTCCTGATAATTATTTTTTGTAAATCATATAAAGCAAACTTTGTTAAATCAGACCATTAATGCCATTGATAAGGAACAACGGTACTGAAATGCATGTATCCCTTAAGGTCACAAAAAATATACATCCCAAGATTTGTCACTTATTTTCTTTTTATAAAGCTCAAAGATCAATATTTTCATACTACGAAGATGCTGCGACAGTAAAGTTATAGAGTTAGGCCAAAAAACCTTTTTTTCCAAAAATACCACAAAATGAATAATGATAAAGCTCACCTTGGCCGTCTATCTTTCCCAGCTGTGTACATCACGTCGCCACTGGACAGAACAACCTGTAATAATATGAAATTGGTACTACCAATGAGAAAAATCCCATTTAGTTGATAAATTGCAGACAATGAACACGAAAAGGTACCTCCAAGTTCAAAACATTCTGCGCCATGGTACCATACCGCGCTGCATTTGTGCCACGTGCACTCGCAGCAGCCATACCACATATGGAAGCATCGGCTCTCAGATCTAAAATTCTATCATTCCAAAGCGTGTCCCGAAAAAGTTAACATTGACTTCCTCTAAATCCAGTTGCTCGATAGGTTGGTGCAAACATACCTCCAGGAAACCAAAGACCTGTCGTGTGTAGATGCTGGTTCAGTGTCTCATGGGTAACGCCCGGTTCAACAGTACAAATAAAATCACTTGTGTTTACTTCCACGATTTTATCCATTGACATCAAATCGACGAATACGCCTCCCTTAAAAACTACGCAATAACTCACGATCCGAAAAAAAGAAATATTTAGAAAACTCTTGCGGTTTATGATTAATATTTTACTGGAACTAAATCACTGCTAATAAAATAAACAGAGACCAAGCACTGCAAGAAAATACTCGCGAAATAATAAACCTTGAACGTATTGGTGAAACCTAGACCAGTGGTTGTAGTAAAAGGTATCACTGGAATACCATCCTCATTACACATTTTCAGCACAGAACTAACTTGTTCAACATTTTGAGGCACCACAACCACATCCGAAGTTCTACCTCTAAAATCCGTAAGATATTATATAAATTGATATAATCTCATCTGAGAAAATAAAATGAAACATTCTGTGAATAATGGTGAGTTCTTTGATATTATAAACCATCTTAAGGATTAAAGTAGTAACTCTCAATGTCAGAAAACCATACCTACAATAAGCCATAACTTGCTATAAATAACGAAATCTATGAAAAGTCTTAATAGAACCCTAAGTTCAAATTTCGAATAAATATGTCCTGAAGTTGTAAAAAGCAATAAATTAAAAAGCGTTTGAAAACGTACATGTGATGTCTCTGATCATGTAAACTTTCACCCGCTTTTCCAGTAGTTATTTTAACAGCTTCTTTACCCAAAACGCGCTCTAGCTGTGAAATGAAAGATTCATTCACCTAGAATAACAATATAAATACATCTTAACTGTAGATGGTTGAAGTAAAGTATTAAACTTAGACTGTTGTTTACCTTATCCTAAATTCCTAAAACTTCAGCAGTGGCAAAGTGTACACTTTCTAAACTTTCATTAAGGAGAGCAAACAATGAGCAATGTCCTTAAACTTAATGAATTTGTCCTTCAATTTCCTTGATTTTTAATTTCATCGGAAGGAAAACCGAAAGCCATCTGGAATTACGAAAAAAATCTTCATATTAGAAAACTTTTTTTAGCAAAGTATTCGGACTGAAAAATTACCTTGTTGAGTAGGCGACGACTCAGTAGCATATTTTTACGAGAATATCCTGGCCAATTAGGCTTAAAATACCATCAATCCTGACATGTTCCTATTTTAAGCTATGTATTACTCAAGTATGCACAGTGAATCAGCACCACCATGACCTGCATCAGACTTATTACGACAACCTACAGGTGCAAGAAAACAAGGAGTACCGAAGTGTGCTTGTCCACCTATTACCTGGCTGAACAAAAATTGATAAACCACACCTACCCGTAAAATTTCAGGTTCAAGTAACTCAAATCATTCTGAAAAAAATTAGTAATCGAAAGAAAGATAACACTTCAAAACTTCATAACTCTTCGAGCTTTGGATCTCAAAAGAATAAATATATTATAGAAAAAAAAAAGAAAAAAAATCGTAATATTGGCCGAAAAACTTTTCGGCAGTCAACAGCTAAGGATATTTCCCTTGAAATGATTTAAACATTTTTTTAGTTCAGCAATATAATAATGATAAAAGAAAACGAAGGAAGCTGTTCGTCCAGTAAAATGAAATAATATCATTTGAGTGACATGGAATTTTATGTAATCATTTATCATACGACACAAAATTCAACAAACGTTACAGAAAAATACCCAAGCATATAAGGAAACTCGAGAGATCGAAATAAAAGATTACCACATGATTTACTTTACAGTTAACTTTTTCCTTATCAATTTACAGAGGGAGCTTCCTCTTTATCAGTTAGCAGGGATAACATTAAGCAGAACTGAAAAGATAGATGAAGTACTCATTATACTATTGCATCGCAAATGAAAACCATTTATGATATATCATCCCTCACCCAGCGATTAGATTCATTTCAGTCGAAAATGACTCCTAAAACTCAGATCTAGATACCAATAGTCACGCTCTACGAAAAGAAACAAGTTTTGAGAATTTTGGCAAATGACTAGGAAGCACAGATACTAAACTGAACTGGAATGTTTAAACTCGTAATGTTGTAAATTATTTTCATTAATTCTCAATCTTCATCTTAGTATACAGTTTCCCGCAGAAAAGATGGGTTTGATATTGTTTCAGAGTTGCGAAGATGAAACAATAAAGAATATTTAAAAATCCAAAACAAAGGACTACAGATGATCAAATTGTTCCTTAGAAAAAAGATGGTAACGACAACTACGGATCACCAAACAACAGGAACCAGGATCCGTAGTATTCCTTCATCTGATAACAGTTTTACTTCAACTCTTTTATAGTCTACTTTTACCGGAAAATAAATATCTAAGATTGTTTGCTTCCGATCAAGAATTATTAACAAGTGATCGTCGTTCATCCGAATATTCAACCTAAAAAGTGTATTATACATAAAATAGTAAAATTCGTTATTTAAACCCTTGGTTTGAATTATTATTGCTTCGATCTTATTTACCCTTACAAAGCCGTTCTCTCATTACTGTGACAGAATTTATAGCTACAGACATATATATAAAAAAAAATCCACGATAACCTGTCAATATTTTTTACCGGTGGTTCCACGCTAGTAAGCTTCAAGTTTACTTCCAGCTGTTTGCCATTTCTCAAAAGAAGTAGGCAATTCTTTGGGAGAAAGTATTGCTGCAATTCAATCACAAATCAAATTTCACCCAACATACACTATAAATATTGGGTTTAGAACTTTTCACGCAACACTGATGAACCATGCTTTCAGTATTTATTAGTCAGTGATTTATGAAAACCATAAAGTTCCTTACGTCTACGAATAATGACAAAAAACTGAAAAATGAAAAATAAAAACAAAAATTCTGCAGAAAGTTTGATAATGTACAATCTCTTACTGCAAGTGGTAATCGATAAGCCACAACCGACAATGTCTGGAAATATAAAAACTAACGGCGAGCAATAAAAAACTTTTTAGCACCTCTTGGATAGGTTCCTCTGACTGTTTCACTGCCTCTATTTCCCTTATAAATGCCTCTTGCGGCTTTTTTCGTATTCTTTGAGCACTCAAATCACCCATACACTTTCGATTTTTTAATTTAATTGCTCCCTGAAAACATAAAGCCTCATAAATTAAGCAAGACATTGTACCAACGATACAGTGAGAAATTTTTCAACTGAGTTGGGTTGTAGGTGGCATCATGCAAGCTCAGTAGCAAATTTTTGGTGCTGAAGAAATATCACTGTTCAAGTTGCAACAGTATAGATGAAACTCAAAACAATTGTTTTGTGATTTTTGAAGAACACACCTTTACATCGATCTTAATATCATGTTTCTTTTCAACTGCTTCTGAAGCAACCAATAGCAGTAACTGTCGGAAGAATTCACTCTTTTTGAGTTGCGTCAAATAAAACGTAGAGTTGATAACTACATCTATCTAAATCACAGGCGTTGAAAAAACCACAAATTTGGACTCAAAGCATCTTTAGCATTCTTAAACACACGAGGTGAAACATATGAAAGAAGTCAACAGAAGTACATAAAGCAAGCCATGAAAATTATGTATAAGTGAAATAAGTTATAAGTATGGATCTAAGATACGCATATGGTACCTGCTTCCAACTATGAAATGAGCATCACCTTTACAGAATCTTCTCCTTTTCTGTCTAACACCACTTCAACATTACCAACACATAATGGTATACGATACCTTGAGGGATCACTCGAATCCAACAATTTTGCAACCTCATCCTGTAATTTTTCTTAAAAAGAAGAGAACTAAAGAAAATTGATTACATCAGCAAACAGAACCATCAGTTCAATAAAAGCCATGAGTGTCGGCAGCTGATTCAGAAAACTTTATTTTTCTAAATCACTTATCCAAAAGAAAATCAATAAATGGAAATAACATCTGCCTACATCTACAGGCATTAACTTTTTCTTTCAAAACTGAATGATCAATTACCAAATCATGGATTAACAGTTCATTGGAAAGTAGTAATAACGTACCTCACTGAGGTCCTCTGGAGGGGGTAATTGTGCGCAGTGGCAAATATTTAAAAAAAGTTTGCATTTCTCTTTCATTAACAATGTGCGACAGCTAGAATCTACCTTCAAAAAAAAGATGATCAATGCTTTCTGCAGTTATTATAATGCTTTTGCTGTAATAAGCCTCAATCAACACTAAAATTGGCGCCAAAATGAGTTACAGTTTAATTAAAGATTCCATACATCGACCTTTTCATTAAAACTAAATTTCATGCGAAATAAAAAACTTAGTAAACACCAACAATTCAGTACAATCAACATTTCATGCTTACTCGACTAACTAAAGGACCAAGGACTAAATAAGTGAAATAGAACCCCACTTCTTTGAATTTGACGACATAACCAGGTATGGGATGCACAATCCACGCATCTTCCTCACTAATATTTACATTTCCATCATTCGATTTACTTCCAACAATCATCAATTTTTTTTTCTTTACACACTTTTTGAAGCTGAAGATATTGGCCGATGGATCTGTAATACCACAAAAAGAATGGTGGAACTTTGGGATATCGAACTCTAAGACGGTTTCTTATTACCGGACAGTGAAAAAAAACTTCAACATCTCACACAATTTGTTCGATCTCCAAACTTATGAACATAAATACAGTGTACAAGTGGTCACAGCAAAGTCATCAAGACCGAAAAGAATATGCCAAACTGGCTTTTAAACTTGAATGATCGATCCAAATTAAATCCAACAATCAAGGAGCTCTAAAACCTCGCGACTCAGCAGCAACCATGAGATATATCAGAACATCTTGATCGTATTCCTAGCACATTCCGTAAAAATCCATTAGGTGAATCGCCAAGATCTCCTAGTCCTAGACAACAAGCAAAACACTCATGCGTTCCCTACATATTTGAGAGAATCAGAGAAAGAAAAAAAATGTATTTTGACTTCTTCAAATACAGATGAAAACAGCAAACCATTTTAAAATGTGGAAGCAAAAAAACAATTTTTATTAATTTATGGTATAATTTATGCAATAACAATAATTTGCAATAAAACAAATCAAAAATAGGTTAATTACAAGTTGAAATTGAAACAACCGCAAAGATCGTTTATTCAATGATTACATAGAGTGACATACTGCTGCTGTAGAGCAATTAACAATATCCAGTGGCAGAAAAAAAGTATGCATGTACATAGAAAGAAGGATATCATCTTTTTGTCATTCATACATATTTTTTTTGAGCTGGAAATAAGATTGGAATATTATTTTAAGGTCGACTGGTAGAACCTAAATAATATGCTAATATCTTGCCATAGATCGGGAAGAATGCATTTACTTTATATTCTTCGACTAATGATTGATGTTGCGACATCACACGATACAAAAAAACGAGAACGATATTACTGCAATATCGAACGAGAGAAACAGAACACTTCTGATAATTCGTACGAATCCCAACAAATCAATACACCTTAAAAGATAGCAAGAAGGGCAAAAACACAATATAACAAGGCACATGGGTATGCGACGAGCAATCGCTGTCCATCCAAAGATAATGTCGTAATAAACAGTTTAGATGAAGCAATACTGCACCATATTACAGCCGCACTTGCAATCAAGTAACCCAACACACCCTACAAACAATAAATGATTATATTAAAAAACTCTCAAGAACAATTCATACTTCGATTCCTTTCATTAAGTCTTTACTGAATTGCAAAAGATATCAAATGCATTTCCACCGGTCTGAAATCATGAACTTACGTGATATCGGAATTAAGAGATACCTGAAAAGAGAAGATTGCAGCTATCATACTTAAAATAGCCATTGGTAATAAACAGTATCCAAGAACACTAGCAGTACAGGTGAATGAAATCGAATTATCAGTAGCCATTAAATTTAGCAAAGCGTATATTCCGACACATCCCAGAGCACCGATTCCATAAATATATCCAAACTGAATCTAAAACTGCTAAATCAAGTAATACATTAAAGTACTGAAGTCCCTTACTTTTACTAATTTATAAGAGTTCTTTTTAGCTATGGCACTTCTTTGTCCGACCTACAACTATAAATAATAAAAATTAATGGTACTTTGGGACATATATAATAAATGCATAGTTGAATATGAAGTCAGTCCTAACATTACAAGCATTTTATTTTTCATTCGAAACAGCAATGGTCACCCTAACGAAGTACAGGAATAAGTTTCAGGAAACATACTTTAACTAGCCTAATTTAAATTGTCAAGATGGAAACCCAAAAGATAATGTTAGCTCATACAAATCTCCAAACAGAAATATTTCTTTGAGAATAATAACCATACCTTTCCGTGAAGCAACAAGGCAGCACCAAATAAAAGACAAAATACAAGCGGACCAGCTAAGTCTTGATCAGCAATCACCTAAAAACACACCACTTTGAGGTTTGAAATGAAATGACCTGTAACTGGCAAGCTTACAAACCTAACACCGCACCTTCAGCAAAGCAGCCATATAGTTCCGAAGCATCTCTTCCGGCAAATCATGCAAATAGTAGATATTACAAGAGATTTCTCGAATATATTATGTATATTAGTCTGAGACTGATAATAATCCAAGATAACAACTGCTGATAATAATCCAAGATAACAATGGAGCTTACATCGGGTGCCACAGAGCCAACGGGATTCAGTACGGCAAATGTTTTTTGTCTGATGTGGCTAAAATTGATGCCAAGCTCTTCCAAGAGTGGTGGTTCGTTCTTGAAATCATCAGTAGGCAGAGCTGAAACAGAAAGCAAACGAGGAAATTATTTTTTATCGGGAAAAAAAACAAGTACCCATTTAGACTGATTACGTGGCAGACTTCATATCATCAGTGATCTTCTTCAGCATACTACAACTAGAATAACGGAGAACGAAATACCTTGCGGCTGAGACGGGATGAAGTACTGACCACTATACAGGTTTGTATTCTGTGCCTGTTGCTGTTGATATTGTTCATAATAGGTTGAACCTGTAGATGAATATTTTAGCAAAAATTTTAGAAACGTACATTATACAAAAGCAATTCTAAAATTATAAAATTAGTCTAAATGAAAAAAAGTCTAAAATTAGTCTAAAAAAATTAGTCTAAAATTTCTCTCAAACCAACCTAACCAGGCAAATCAACTAATTTGCCAGTATCTGTATCCACGGCTGAACAACAAAAATAATCCTGATAGAAATGATGGACAGTATAAAATAGGCATAAATAAATTGTAATCATAGTTTTACACCTTAAATTCTTGTTCATCTTTCTGCAACATCGAAGAAATTTGATATGTAACCTACTCCATGTTTTCTAATCGGCTTCCTTCACCTATCATATTACCATGAAGCATATGATACACAAAAAGGCTAAAAATTTGTATTCAATAAGCAATCGATTTGTCTTCAATTCTCGTCCTAATTTCCCTGCCATTTTCATCTTCTTTTTTTGAAAAATAATTGTAACAAATGTTGCAGTAAGTAACACTTTTTTATTGTTCCTTCCTTTTATTGTTCTGTGGAAATATTTGTTTTGAATGCTGTCGCTTTTGTCACAAATCATTGTTAACACAAAACGTTGGCGATAGACAATTATATTTCCTTCTTTCTTTCTACTTTTTGCTCATTTTGGACAGGAGGTTGAAGTAACTTAATGTTGTCCTTAAGGTCAAGTATAAACTGTTGACTTTGGACTTTGTACATTTATAAGCGATATAGAAGTTTAACCTTGAGGGATCGATGGTTGCTGCTGGCTATTATCATACCGCCCCCAACCGGAACTTGCCTCACTACTGTACCAGTTGTTCTGTTGACTGTCATCGCCGATCCAGTAATGAGACATTACTTCTCTAATCTGCAAATATTCTTATTTAATCTTACAATTACAAGCGCACCAAATATATCCGAAAGATTTCTGTCCATAACTTCACCAAGAATCTAATTTGTTGAATTCACAAACTTTCTCTGTATCCGAGTGCTCTATCAGAACTGTGAAGAGAGTAAGGAGATATACAGCTTACAAATAAAATCAACAAATTTGTTAACAAATTCAGAAATTTAAGCAGTGAAAATTTATAAAAATCCGCAGCTTTAACTCAACTTTGCTTCCATCCATGTTACATATCTTGAAGTAACACATGTAACATACACCATGTATGCATATACACCATCATGAAGTGACACATGTGGGATGCATCACGTACGCATACTCATCATCATGAAGTGACACACACGACATGTACCACGTACGTACCACCAGAAAAAAACCCGATGACAAACTAAATTTCTTTAAAAACCAAATCACTCCTTATTCCTGCTTTCACAGTTTGTTGCATACAACAAGGTGTGCAACACACGTTTTTTTTTTTTTCTGGCGGAGGTGTAAGGATACGATGACAGTTGTAGGGATGTCGTGAAGGGGTAGAGTAGCACACGTTTTAGAGATTGTAAAAGTGATGCACGTGAATTGGTGAATGAGACAGCTAGAGGAGTGACGTTACTGTTCAGCTCAATGTGCCTTGTTGTGATCTACAGTGTCTCCATCACTGTAGTGTCTTTCATATAGTCTCTGCGTTGTGACAAAGTATGGAAAATGAGACATCCGAGATAACAGGTGATTAGACTACACGTGGCACGCGTAACTATATGCAGTGCACGCCATTATACAGTATGCACATGAACACTGCTATCACCACATTGCTTGGGAAAAAGAATTCATTAAGTAGATGGAATGAGAGAACTGGTATATGGTTATGTTTATCTCATTACAGTGATATTGTATGAAGTATTATGACTAGTTTATATTCAGTTCACGCTCTTGCAGTCATTTCTATTTCAGGAGAATGAGTAAACAGCAGCGTCGAAAAGGAAATGCTCAGGTAGGTCACTCTTCCAGTTACAATAGGCCATGATTAAAAGTCGAAATATGAGAAGGAGAAATCGTATAGCAAGTGATTTGCTTAGCCGAATATTGACATAATTGAGTGTCATAATTGGAAATGCGTAAATTTTTCCAGGCAGCAAGCAGTGCCCATGCTGCAGAATTACTGACCAATTCCGGACACCCACTACAGATTATAACATTTGGTGATTGTGAACCGTTTACAACAACCTCACTAGAGAATCGCGATGCAGATGAAGACCTCTTTGATGCTGAAATCCAGATTGCTTTAAGAAAAACCATGAAAAGAGATTTGCATACTCGTGAAAAGGTAACGTACTATTTTCGGACTTAGATATCTTCAATTTTTCGAGACATCGGAAATCTGACGACCTCTGTTTAATTCAAATTTAATATGACTTTTAATATATTAATATATTTCAGTAGATTTGGCATCATTTTTATAATGGTATTAGCAATAATGTGAGTAGTTATGTCATTTTTATCATTAATAAATTTGATTGATGGATTATAAGGATATCAATTACTTTTTCTTACAGTTGTTTTTCCATCAATTATGCAGCAATTTTTTCAGGGACTGAAAGATTTGAGACGACTGATCGATGAATTAGCATTCGATGATGTTCGAAAAAGTTTCAAACATTTTGCTGCCTTGTTTCCCAGGCTAGCTCTTGATACAACTGCAGTAGTAAGATCTAATGTGGTCCGTGTCTTGGGAGACTATATCAAGAAGTTGCAAAAAAACTGTGAACCATATCTAAAAAAGGTTAGGATTTTCCGTAGGAATGTTATTTCCAGTAATGCTTGAAAATGATGTGCTATATTCGATCTGTGGAAGTATACAAATTAATTAATATGTACTGGTCAAAGGTTTCCACAATTCATTCCACTAACCTAGGATTTTTGGAATTCAATCGTTTTAGCTTCTAAATTGCTTTAAATCTTAATAAAAACAAAAAAAACCTTCGCAGGTCTTCGGGCATTCATTAGAACATATCGGAAAATGAAATGCGACTCATTATCTGCCGTACTACTTCATCAAGTAATAGCTCTCGATGCATGTTTAATTAAATTGTTCGAATTTGATATTTCAAATGCTTTCTTGAGGCAATTTTTTTGTCAAAACGAAAATTTAAATTTGCAGGTTTTGCCTTATGTGATATTGATGACACACGATAGTTATTCTCAAGTGGTCAACGAATCAAAAAGCATGCTAGCGGAATGTTTTCCGGATGAAAAATATGATATTGTCATAGGAATGTTTAAGGAATCAATATGTGGAATAGCTCTTAGATTTATCAGTGGCAAACATTCATTGTTGGTTAGGTACCGTTTGTTATTATAATGATTTCATGTTCTGTTTTAAACAGTTTTTAATTCAAAATAGTCTGAATAAGGATTCATAGATTCAGGGATGAAATTGTTCTGTGTCTCTTATTTGAAAGAAGAACTCTAAAAATCGTCTCAGAGTTTTTTTTTTGCTTTTCTATAATCAAATCTTTCAAAGTTTATTTATTGCAGATGTGAGGGAGAGGAAACTGAAGAACAGCGATTCGTGAGACTTGCTGCACAAAGCTTGCAGTACCTTCATTGGGTTTGTGCGCAGTCTCTTAGCGAGGAACAGCGTAATCGAATACTTGGATTTTTCAGTAATCCAGCACACAGACGATTAGTATCATCATCTGCTGAAGTAATTTCATACTTCTCGACACTATTTGCTTTTTATATCATTCTGTTACCTCTGTTACCAGCTTCTATTTTATCGAAATTACTTTGCGTACAAATGAGCACTTATTCGTAACTTCCTCTCACTTCATCTTAACGTGGTCCCTATTCCTGTTCATTTTCTAATCATGATTGATGTCGAAGTCTTTTTTTCATAAAGATTGTGGATTAAGGATTATGGATGATTTCTTACGAGTATCCTTGTCCATCTTTGAGTTTACTGTTGTTCCACCTTTATACTAATGAATGCTGCAGGTTGTGAGTGCTACAATGATCTTAGCAATTCGCATAACGACATTACCTAACGGATGGGAGACAGTATTAAAGAGTATTATACCGACTGCGGCCCTAGGCCATCTGGACAATGTTGACAGGAATGTCAGTCGCGCATCTGCTCGTCTCATTCTTGAAATGACCAAGGCGAACGTGCTATTTAATGTACTGGATATTGATAACGTAGTGGTACGTCGCGTCATATCATTGATAAGACGGAAGAGAAAGTAAGCGATTTCTCGTAATATTGTTATCAGCAAGATATAAAGGGTCGATATTATAACATGCGATTAATTATCATTATATCAATGCGAACATTAGGCATCATGCTACGTACTCTCTTATTTTTTCGATATCTAAGGTGTATTGTATAGTGAATGTTCGCGGCTCATTAACATAAATGTTTTTTTTTTTAAGTGACAATCCTAAAAAATTGAAAGGGATAAGTAGGCAACCATGGATGAAACGTAAGCAAATGCAGTGCAAAGAAAAAGTAGGCAAGTAAACATTTTATTGTTATAGCTTCTGGAACCATATCTCAACGATTTTGGTACCTGTAATAAAAGCCGTGCTTGATGAGAAAACAGCGGTTGAAGGTCGAGAGCTGCTGGAAAGAATACTAGATGCTTTTTTCGACGGGTGATTGTTTTTAAACTTATTCAGCTACGATTTGGTCATCTTATGTTTCTATTAGTCCAGCGCTAGTTGCTGTTGAAGATTCATGTTTTTTGCAGTTGGTTATTGGGGAAAAAAGTTTATTACACGTGTCTAGGACTCAATTATGTTAAAATTTTGCTTGTGGAATTTTTGTGAAACAAAAGTCAGTGACCGAAATTGTGCATTTCAGAATGCCTTGGAATCTGTCGTTTCCTAGTGTTGCTTGGGTAAATACTTTTGCAGAATTTACGGAATTTGGAATTTGGTGGACTATGAGTCGGTGTGCTAATGACTTGGATGTTATTATGGATGAATTTTTAACAAAGGTTTTTTTTTCTTTGTTCAGAGTGCTTCATTGTTTTATAATGGCCTGTTTATTTCCCAGAAAAGTTTAGATATGGATTGCGATGAAATGCAGTCTAAAGTGGAATGACAAGTTATTGGTCAGAAAAATGGTGCATTTGCCGGAACGCATTGTCAGTAAATGGTTCCAAAACATGCAGATTGGATATCGACTACGTCACCAAATTCAGGATCATCTTTTGAATGAGGTACTTTTTGTTTTGTAGTTCTTGAGATAAATGCATGTGTATTTCGCGAATGTTCTTCTGAAAGAAAAATTAAAAAGAAAAAAACACTGTAAGGCTGTTCCGTAATTAGTAGTCTCTATGCTGCAGTGAATCATTTTTTTTAGCTTCCATCTACAGAACCGTTAGTCGAAGAGCTATTTTGTGACAGAATGGAGCCAGTTTGGTCAAACTTCGTAGTGCAGTTACTCAAACATGCGCATGCTAGTCAGAAATTAGTTTATAATGTGATGGAAAAATGTAATGATGATATGCTAAACGAAATCAGTTCTCGAATTGACCTCTGTCATGCTATTTCGAGCAAAATTGACTGGGAAAATGCTGAAGATACGGCACTGCTTATGCTGAAATTACTGATAAAATTCACCACAAGATTTGGCAAACACATCATCGAGTTTTATAAGGTATCTTACTGAAAATGTTTTATTGGAAGTATAATGTGAATTCATTCTTCATGACACTGTCTTCATAATTCTTTATATCAATTCTCTTTTTTTTTGAAAAAATCACGATGCCAATTATAGAAACTTTCGATCTGATTTCTTTAATTAACAAATGGCTAGTTCGTGAAGAATTACTTTAATCGGACATGTTTATTAAACTTCGTTTTCTCGGTCTTTCGGAATCACTTCTTTCGAGAGAACTAATTCTGCAATGTTTAATACTTTGAAATTAGTAATTAACCTGTGAGAACATTCATCTGAGAAACTGGTCACTGGGTCTGATCAAGCCATGTTCAGTCCTAAATTGTTGATGTGAGTTTGGGATGCAATATATTATCAGAAGACTGTCTGTTTTTTTTGATTAAAAAGGTTATTGAGGGTTGCTGATACGCATACTTTCGTTGCAGGCCAATGACGAACTAACATCTATGCGATTTTTGCTTGCTTTTGGGTTGTTGGGTAAGGAGAGGTGTTCTGCAGCACATTTTATCGATGATGACCTATTGCTTATTAGAGCTATGCGATTTTGTGTTCATCAAGCAGATCTGAAACGCTGGGAAGTTCTTATGGATATCGCTACATCATTCCCCTATTTTGAAACCGCTTTGCAGCAAGTAAGTTTGTTACAGTAATTTTTTACTACCCTTCAAAATATACGAAACAAGTATATTCATCCATAAGCTGATTGTTAATTCATGTTTCAACCGTTACGATATCAACGTTCTTGGTTCTACATGACTATTAAAATGAGTAGTAACGTTTTTCGCTTTTCCGGTAAGAGTAGATTTCAAAAGATGGTAAAAAAAAGGCATATACAAGAAAATTGGGCAAAGTGTCAGATCTTATGAATTCTGAATATAAACGTTTTTCCATAGCAGATGTAAATGTTGAAGTGAGTTTGTGAATTAATGTTTGTTGATGTTGAGATATTGGTAGAGAATCGTTATCAGATAGACCAGCAGCTGCTTATAACAGTGTTAAATAAGCAAGGACAAGAGGTATTGCAATTATTTAAACTATTTTTTCATATCCTTTTGTTTGAATTTTGCACTGTATATGAGATCTTCTAACTTTCAAATATGGAAGTTACAGTAACAACAGAAGAAAGATGATCTGATTAATAATTGTTAAACATTTGCCGGTACAGGTTCACGAGAAAAACTGTTATTTTATTAATCGAAAATATTGTAGATTTCTGAAAATTTGCGGAGCAAACTTGTTGATCTTATTATTGGACAATTTTTCGAATCAGAAGAACCATCTTCAAGTAGTGATTCAGTCTGGTTATTTGAACAGGATATAAGAGATTGCTGCTTCTTCGTGTTTTCCTCACTGAAGCATTGAACAATTCCATAGTTTACGTTAACATAGACAAGTTTTTACTTTCTCCTATTAAAGGAGATAGGAGAAAGTAAGGAGAAAGTAAAACTTATCTTTTCAAATTGATTCGTAGTTGAGCAATCGCAAACACATTTTAATTCCAGACACATTTGTGGTATGTTTAGATATTTTTTCAGAGATTATAAACGAAGCAATTGAAGTGATGGTTTCATCTAGTGTGGATATGAAATCAGTAGCACAAACCATTAGCAATAAAATTAAATCAACCAATCTGTTTCAATTTGAGTATGTTTTATGAGTTCTGAATGAAATTGTCGGGTAATAAATGTGAATTTCACGTCATTTTCATATAAGGCACCCTCTCTTCCCTGCAAAAACTGGGAATTATTTTTCGTTACAAATTTAAATTGTGACATGACATAATGGCATAATTTGAAAAGCTATACTGCAGATCTGGAATGTAGAAAAATTTATTGGGGTTATCAAAAGATGTTTTCTTTTGTAATACTACATTCGTCAAATATTCAATACAACAGCACCCAAAAACTTTGTCATGTTCATTCGTTATTTTTGCATTTTTGAATTACTCTTTTTTTAGTTACTCAGATATTGAAATTGCAACAACAATTGCTGCTTCATTGCCATCATCATGTGCAACTTATTTTATTATTAACACTTCCGATTTGGCTGATAAGTTATCTTCCCTCGACAAAAAGGTATTTATTACTAATATTAAGATCGCTAATAGTGCTGTTGAGAAAAGCTAAACAAAGGTTAGACAGTGCTCAAGTTGTATTCTTTAAGAACAGTGCTCGAACAGTTTCAACACTGTTAATCTGTTCAAAATTCTTCGGTTTTCCTTCGAAACGCTGCATATTCAGTTGTATTATTAACACCATAAAACATATCCGGAAGGTTTTCGGGATCCAGAGAACCGGCTTGTTTTATTGTGGACCAACAGGTTTTTTCTGTCACTAAAAGTCTAGGTATTTCATTTGTTTGGAGCATAGCAGTAACGTCCTTAACTTATGGCAAATCCATGGGAAGTTAATTAGTAGGCTACTGAGGTTGATAATGTTTTATTCTAATAAATCCATACTTGCCAAAAATTATATAAATGACAGCGTTGTTTAATAATAATTTAAAATTTACGTTTTTTTTTTCATAATTTGCCTTTTTTTTCTGCTGATTTCAAATCACCAGTACAACATTTGTTGAAATTAAACAACAAACAGCTGTTAATATCCTTGCAGTATGGCTTGGAAATAATGGATGCCCAGGAATGTCTTGCTTCGCCAATAGTTAAATCGTTGTTCATTGAGAATGTGGGCGATGATTCTACATTATTATCTCATCTTGGCTATGCTATATTTATAATAAGCTATCTCGACATGGCAGTTGAGGAACACATGAGATACTATACAACGAGTTTCCTTTATGCGGTTGCTATATCTTCATTAGCGTCCATAAATACAGTATGCAGCGAGAAGCTCATTGACGCAAGGACAAGCTTAAATAATCTGGTCAACAACTCGATTTTGGTCTGTTCATCCCCATTATCGTTGGTTTTTTTTTTTTACCCTTTATCTATCCAGAATGTCACCAAGACATCTTTTTTCATTATACGGTGGTAGGTGGGACATTGTAAAACAGTTTTCGAGAAATAGATTGGGAGTCTTTGGGATTCAATTAATTATATTATTCCAGGCAAATGAACAAATTAAGGAAAACCTTCTTTCTGAATGTATCTCACTAATTGTCAATGGAAATGAATCGTTATGCTTGTTCATTGCACTGCGATCACTAGCAAATGACTTATGCATGGAAAAAGTTGAGGCATTGTTCAAAGCTTCCATAAAGAACTTGAATCCCATTACGGTCGCATTTTGTTCCGCAGCTCTTCGCTTGCAAGGTTATTTTTTTATCGCATTTTTTTATCGCGCTTTTATTTTTCTTATCACAAAGGTCACATTCCATGTTTTTGTAAGTCTGTGCTTGTACTAAACAGATTAGAAGTTTTTGTAAGGTTGTACAAAAGAAAATAAACTCAAAGATTAAAGGGAAGAGCTTTCAGACTTAACTTATACATTTCAGAACTACCTTTTTTAGATGCACCAGAAGTATGTGGTGATTATTGTAACCCCTCTATTACTATGAAATACTGGACAAGCCGTTTTGAAATTACATCATCTTTGAAAAAGTCGGTGAATCCACTCAAGCGTTTTAGCCAATTCATGGTAGAAGGACGTTCCGCACTTGAAGAATATGTATTCACTTATGGGTGAGCATTGGAGTATTTTTGTTCTTTTAGCCAAAAATTTTTACTGGATAAGATAAATACCGCATCTGAAAGTACATGAATCCTACCCACTAGTTACTTTTGCTTTATTGAGTTTACTACGTTTTGTTTAAATTGCAGAAAATATTTTAACATTCTGAGAAATACAGTACGTATAATAGAATGTTAAAAGAAAATGAGCAACTTGGAACTGTATTCATACCTAAACATCCGTAACATTATCCTGTCGATCTTGTTCTTTCCATACAGCTACGGAACGGAGGAAGACGAAGAACGAAATGTATTCAATTGCTCCCTTCTTCGTTTTCTGACTTGCTGTTGTTCATATGTGCGACAAATGGATAACTCTATGCGAGATTTCTTATGTTGTGCATTAATTACATCGCTCGAAGTATGCTTGATAATTTGTGTAAACTAAGATGAATTCTCCTTAAAATTATCAGTTAAATGATGTTCTTATTTGTTGATGAAGCGTACTGTTGGCTGCAGCAACAAAAATTCAAATATTCCTTAATCAAACTCGATATCTGAAAGGCAGGTATAACGAGTAGTGATGTTGATTTTCTTATAAAGGCAATATAACCTGTTTACCTACGGGTATATTAATCTCTCCTACAAGCTGACTGATGAATATAAAATAAAAAATTATTCATAAAGCACTGAAGCAATGTAATGGGGATGGGAAGGTAATATATGGTTTGAAATGTGATAGAGTAGATATTAAAAGAATTTCAGTCTAGAACTTAAAAATTTAGATTTTAGTGAAATTTAGAGTTCAAAGAATTTCTTTTGTTATACTTGTTCCTATTCTTTATCTTCCCCGATTTCAGAGTGCTAATGCACTTTGGGAGCAGTGTGAATCACGATCTTATATGTTGTTCAGCAGCATGTCTGTAAAGTTATTCAATGAATGTGTTCAAATGATTGATAACACTAAGGATGATGTCGAGTTAGCACTTTTCAGACAGGTTTTTATTATCATTCCATTACGACTGAGTGAATAACTGAATTTTGTGGAAATTTGTTATATTCAATTTTCAGCTAAATTCTTGTCTGAAACTACATTTACTTAAATTTAGGACTGGTCAGACTTCTTCTGTCCTACTGCGCAGAATATATTGCTCATTTGGTTTTTCGGGCTGACTTCATATCAGGAAAATTCTCATTCGATAGCCCTTCAGAACGCTCTTTGCCTATCAATAAATTATATAACCGAAGAATTTATTCGAACTGCCTCATTACCGCCTGTTTTCGATGTCGAATTAGATCTTCTCAAGTAACATATATGTATAATTATATATCATTAAAAAATTCTCATATCTAGCGACAATTCTGTCATTGACAATCTGATCTGAATTTTATGAATTAGCAAAAGGTTCAATTTTGCAACATTCTTTTCACGCGTCGTTGTTAGCTGGATTACTAAAAAAAAAATGCAGGAAATAATGAATCTATGTTCATCAGTTTATCATAGTACAAAGATTGGAAAGAATGGATAAAATATTAGAGAGAATAAATGAAAATGCGCATATCAAGCTGTATATCTGCTACGAAAGAAGTGCTAGAATTTTGAAATTAATTTATTAGTAATTTATTATGATACCATTGGTTTCAAAAAGATAAATGTCTCACAAAATAATTTCTGTTGACGATAATTACCGAATCACCATTTCCAGCTATGATGAACATTTACAATCAATTGTAATACCTTTGCACACGCTGATCAATTCGCCTTCTCCAGATGTTCAAATTGCTGCACTGAAAATATTGAAGCTGTAAGTTCATGTTCTGGTCACGGAAGGTGTGAATTTCCTCTTAGTTTTGCTTGAATCGGAATCTCTTTTTACATCTCACTGTGGTGCATTCCCTTAAAAACATTTCAAAATTCTTCATGTACTTTTCAGAGTAGTCTACATCATATATTAACCCCATGAAATCCTCAATAAGAAAATGGTGATAGTATCCACTATTTTCGGTGTTGCTGACATATATTAACTGTGTATCACGGAAAGTTTTTTTTTTTTCTGTAGAATAACAAAAGACATGCTGATGATGCAAAATAAGCGGAACGAAGAAAATGATGCAGGAGACGAGAAACTTCCTTCCAGTCATCAAAAACATTTACCAATACCCTTTACGAGAATTTTGGATGATACTATGATAAGCAGTTGCTTTTTACCACCGAAGTTACTTGTCTGGGATGCTTTTATCAGTTCGTTGAGCCAATTTGAACTACTCGAAAGGGTGGCGTATTGTAGTGCGATGGGTCCGTACATCGATCAAATTATGCCTCATCTGTTTGGCCTTCTTCCGGATTCTCACTTATTTAAGTTTCTCTAATTACTTTTTTTTGCTGGTGATTGATAAAATGGAAGATTGTTGTTCGAAACCGATACATAACGAAAATTAAAAGGATGCCCGTTTATTATAATAGTAGTTTGAAACGGTAGAGTAATGAATTCTTTTGCAGATGCAACTGTCTTTGTGGAAATTACGGATATTAACAAACAAGGTATATCCTTTGTTATATATTATTCATTATTTCCCCTAAAAAAAAGGTTCTTCAGAGACTTTTTATAGAAAAGAAAGGAATATAAACCGAAGATATAGGAGTGAAGTTATCTCGAAAATGTTACAGCTTGCACATTTTGCTAGGTGCTAGTTTTGAGATGATTTCTTGGTAACAATAAAATTACCAGTGAAAGTTGAGCTGAAATGATCAGCTTTAATAAAATACTCAATAGATTAGTCACTGCTCCAAAAATGGAGCGATTAGTCACTGCTCCAAAAATGGAGCTCACAAAGAAAAACAATACTTCGATTTATTTTAGATTACTGGAATGAAATAAGATCACTGTTGCCACGATATGCTTTTCGGTTATTCTATAGCACTTGTGGGATATTGCCGGCAATAGTACGTCAGTGGTATATAAAGCTACCTCGTGCTGCTGCTACTATTTGCAAATCGTTCGTTATTTTTTCATTTTATTGTTTTCTATTACCTACGCATTGGTTATTTGGTGTGGTTTTTTGAGAAATAAGATTTGAATGATGTGCTTTTCCAGGTTTGTCACTAAATCAATCAGTCCACTGATCTGGAAAGCAGAGTGTGGTCAGTTTGCATCTCGTGCAATGCCGAATAAATTAAAGGTAGCAGCAGTACTCCTTTTTATCACGGGATATCTCCAGTTCCTTTAGTATCTTTTTCTCAATTTTTTATATGTGCACTACTACTATGAACTTTACAAAGAGTGAAATTTCTGGACTTGAAACTCTGAGATCTCGTTAGAATAATTTTGTGCGATACAAAATGAAAATTTCGTTTTTCTTCCACGCCTTTATAACTCTAAAAAGTTGTATGGCATAATGGATCAAAGATTGTGGCTATGGGAATATGATTTGGTGCTTACAACTTCCTCTTCTATTATTTTTTATGAGTTAGTAATTACATTCATTCATTAGTACCGCTGACAGTAGGACTCATGAAGTAATAGCTTTTGCAGGTTCGGTTATTGCGAGCAGCTCGACAGATTGTGGCAGAATACGATCTAAATGATTCGACTATGACCCTCACGATAGAATATCCCGTAGATTATCCACTCAGTGTTCCCTTGATCGAAGATGAAAGAGCCATTGTCAGTCGGGAAACAAGAAGGAAATGGCTTTTGCAGCTTACAATGTTCCTTATTCATCAAGTATTGTAATTTTGCAAATTATACACATTATAATTTATAGTCATCGTTACAACATTATTATAGTTCAAGTTTATATACTGACTATTATTCATTCATTAAAAACATTTTATCCTTAGATTTTAGTATGATTGGCTTGAAAAGATTTTGATAACGTAATATTTCTTGTGTCATTGCAGAATATGTTGTTAGAATCCCAAAGAGCTTTTAATTTATTTGCAGACACTGTGCATCTGTTACGGATTAGAGAGTATCGCAAAAAAAATTGCTATGTAAAATTACGTTTGTCTTCATGTTCCGATGACTTATGCTTTATACATTACCATTGTTGTAGAATGGTTCCATTGTGGATGCAGTGCTAATGTGGGCGGGTAACATCGAGAAACATATGGAAGGTGCAGAAGATTGTACCATTTGTATGATGATTGTTCATTCTAGAACTTATCAGTTACCACGGGTACGATGCAAACAATGTAAAAAGCGATTCCACTCTGATTGCCTTGTAAGTTCCTCAAATCGAATTTTCTTCTTACTCTAATATTTCACGCACGGTAGTAATATTATCACTTTGTTGAGAATCATCCTTTATAACATAACCATAAGCGTATTAAAATCGAATGAAAAGCATATTCATGTGATGAAGAGTTGGAATTGCAATGAGTTATCTATCATAAGCAAATAACAACTGGAACGTAGTAGTGATCCGGATGTCTCATTACTACTCCAATTACTGAAAAAGGATGAAAAGAACCTAGTCGGCAGGACTGCAATGGTGAAACAAACTATTAAGGAATAATTTTGGGAAACTTCAGGGAATAAATACTTAATGCATGAGAATTGTCTCATTGTTTAATTTCAAGATCAAAGTCACTGCATTGTGTAATCCCTCCAAAACGCGCTATCCTTCATAATGTAGTTCTCGGTAACATATGTTTTAATTATGGCATTCATCAAGTTCGATTTAAATTTATTATTTGCAGTACAAATGGTTCGATTCAAGCAATCAATCAACATGTCCCTTATGTAGAGCTTCATTCCGTTAGCGGTGTAAATCGAAAAGAAAGATATGATTTAACTATTTTGTGATATTATACTGATATTTACAATTTTTCACTCATTTTCTCTTTTTCGGTTATTTCCATTTCTAAAGTTAAAAGAACGAAAAAAAACCAGAATGTTATGGACCGAACATAAAACTTGAAACGAAGTAAAGATTTCATCTCATTACTCTATGCCTGTTGTTTACTCAGTGTAGCTTTTGATTATAACGTGATATCAAATGTTTTTAATTCTAAATGAGTACTGTTTGAACCTACCCTGTATTGAGCCAACACTTAATGGTTTAAACAATGCTGATTTATATTTATTTCTAGAATAGAAAGTATTGGTTCATACAGAAATGTGGAAAGAAATTAGTAAAGTGCTTACTGATGAAATTAGGCACCAATCATTTTTGTGTAATCTGGGTATATGTGCTCAAAATTGTCGTAATTTGGCTCGAATAATAGAAAAGTATGTTGAATTTTGAGATACTGATTTGTTCATGTAGTATTGGTACTCATTTTTGCCACTTCCATTTATTGTTCTTGTGCTCTCTCGTTATCGGGAATATCAACTTCAGGTGATCAATCATTCGTATTGACTTATCCATATATTTTTCATTGTACAGTGTGTAAAACGATTTCTATTATCTGGGCAAAAAAAAGAAAAATTAAACACCTATGTGCATTTTTGAAAAGTTCTTTGTTTTACGATAATTATACAGAGAGGCGTGATGGTCTTTCAACCCTGAATTCCGGCATTAACGGTTAGCTGAGGATAAGAGAGGGGAGGAAAGAGAGTTAAAAGATTAAAGGGAAGTGTGTTGCAAGGTGTTAGTGGAAAAATTGATAGATTTTAATTTGCTCAAATGAGGAGAGTATGGTGAAGTTCGAGGTATTGATTTGTTCGTGTCGCATTAATACTCATTTACGACTTGTAGAGTAGAACCTTCTTCAAGATTAGAAGGAAAGGAAAAGGTGTGTCTGCTGAGAGAATAGACACCGAATAGTTCATGGCGGAATTGAAGTATCTGAACAGAGATTTCTGTAAAAAGCCCATACAGGTTTAATGGGGTTAGTAGAATTGACACGTCGGGAGACTTTCTCGGCCAGTCATCGTTTGCAAAATGCAATGCTGAATGCTACTGAGAACCGACAGTTGTATGGTAAATGTAACAATTTGAATGGTCATGGACATAACTACATTTGGGAAGTAACCCTTCGAGGATCAATCGACCCGAAATCTGGAATGGTGAATAGCATGTCTCGTGTCTCGTGATTGAAAACGCACTGGATATCAGTCATTATAAGCTACTTTATCATTTATTATATGCAATGCGAAGGACGGTAAGGAAGGATTAGAATTATTTACCGCTGCGATCGAATCATTTGCTTAATTGCATTGTAAAGAGATCTTTTCTATAAAAGGTGAAATTAATTAACTAATGTTTTCAACGAATCAATGATCAATTGCGTCTCCTAGATAGAGCAAGTCTGATTTGCTTGGTTTATTTTATAGGAGGTAATAGTTGAATGTTGGAAAAAGTATTTTTGAACCAGTTTTACTTGTTCCGAAACTTGCAGGTCTACAATTTGGTTAACCTGAAGAATGAAATGAAGAGCGTGCTGGATAAGGTGGATCATAAGAATTTGGATAAGGATGTCGTGTATTTTAAAAGTAACGTTAGTACCACTGAGAATCTGATCGTTTACTTATGGAATGAGCTAAAATCGAAAATAGGAAATCCCGATTTGCTTTACAAAATGATTTTGCATGAAACTGAAAAAAATTCGGTCACTTATCATGGATAAAAAGATTTATTTTACTTGGCGTAAAAAGTTTTGCATTTCTTCGTGCAGTATTTATTGTTTAACGTCAGCTTCGTTCTGTCTTACATCCTATAAATTTTGGGAAGTTTATAAATTATTGCAAATTATACTTGGTATTGTTCATGTTTTGTCATATAAATTGCATTAAAATGATACATTTCATCTATTAGAGCTCCGATATTTCTTGGATGGCATTGTTATTTGCATTTACATTTGTGAGTTAATGTACAGATATCATTGATCCTTTCATCAACTAATCAGCCTTTTTTATCCCATTCTGAAATTGTTACTACCGGCACTGTAATCTGTTATATTTCGCGATACTTCATTAAAAAACAATATATTTTAACCAGACATTTCATCAGCAGTCATGAAATGATTTGTAGTTAAGAGTTCTGAATATAGATCGGCGTTAAATTTACGTCGAAAAAAAAAACTTATCATGGCAGAAGTTCGTAAGTAGTTGCTCTCAAAATTCAAGCTAGAAAGGTTCTTGTTCTCTTCAAAAATTATAATTTAGTTATCTTGATGATTACTGATATAAGCTGCTAAACTTACAACCGTGACTGCTTATACATCACATTTCATATTTGCATATATCACCAAAGAAGTCTTAAAATCAATTTATGAAAGTAAAATAACTTTCCGGCCTGGGAAATCTACAAATATCTTTTGGATTGTTTTTTTTTAAGACTATGGAAATTGAAACATATCAACATAACCACGTAAAAAAAATTGAAAATAACAAAAAATCACACCGAAAAACAAAAATAAAAACATAAATACAAAATACAACAAAAATACAAAAATTAACCAAAACAAAAAATAAGGCAACTTCTGTAAAGTCAAAAACCATAAAATAAACCAACTCTTCATACCAGACAACACTCTAAACAACCAAAAATGAAAAGGGGCAGAACCAGACTTCAACACCAATAAAAAAAATTGTAACTTTCAATTATCAAAAACCAAAAAATAATAACCACAAACCTCCTGAACAACATAATAATTAACTAGGCAAGAAAAACTACTACCCTTAGATAAAAAAATAACAACAAAAGTACAAACAACAAACACACTTCACCAAATAACATAATCTAAAACACAAAAATTCAAAAACCTCAAAAACGATAACAAAAAAAAAAAAACAAGAAATAACAAGATAGACGAGATCAACCCAAAATTAGTTTAGAAGACTAAAAACTATCAATAATATTAAATCTTTTAATCGAAAATTAAAATAATAAACTTATGCTAATATTACCAAAACAAACTAAAAAATACAAAAGATAACATAAAAAAAAAAAACAACCAAACACCAAAATGATAATAACCACGAAACAAAGAAAACAAAATAAAAGGAAAAAA
>NW_018108183.1:252281-265683 GCF_000183805.2 Loa loa | reverse complement strand
AACCAACTTATAAACAAAACGAGCATAATGATCCATAAAAAACTTACTCTTAAACTCAACTAGAAAATAACGAAAAAAATAATTCAAAAAACAAAAAATAAAAAACAAAAAATAAAAGTAAACCACCAAAAACTCAATACGATTAAAAGCTAAAGACATAGGTAATAAACTAACTAACCATCAAAAAGTAAAAACTACAGAAAAAAAACCAATAAAAAACAAGAAAAATAAAACAACTTACTAGAAAAACCAACATGATCAAAAGCAGAAACACCAACACGAAATAAATATATCATACGATAGCAATAACAAAAAGTTAAAAACACACCAAAAAAATAAAAAATAACCAAAAACAATCCAAAAGAATCATAATAAAAATGAGATATAAAATACTCCTTGCCACAACAACCACTAGTAAACAACAAACCACACAAACAAATAACAGAAATAAAAATTTGTAACTGAACCAAAACAGGAGCACAAAAATTAAAAAAGAATAACCTATTGTTACTGCTGAAAAAAGAAATATTTGCTATGCTTCATTTTTCTTCTTACCTCATTCTTTCTATCTTGGCTGTATTATTATTTGCGAAAAAAGAAGAGAAAGAATATTCCTAAGGGAATATTTCCAGTTTTAGTTAATGACGTTGCGACGTTTACAACAATTTCTGGTACTGAAAGCTCGAATCTGTCCATGAAATGTTATCCGGTAGCATTCGCTAGGTACTGAGCCTGATTAATTGACAAATTTTGCAGAATATTGGCAGGTTTTAGTAGAAAAGCAGATGAAAGTAATTTTCCGGAAAGAATAAACTCCCATCAGTCATTTGAGTAAGCAACAATTCCGAAATAGAAACAGGAAAAATGTGTGTGGAGTATGTCCAACCGAGAATTGGTATTTCTGGAAGTTAAAATAAAGGTTGTCGCGGTGTTTTTCTGACATTTACCGAATAATGAAACGACCAACCATTATTGTAGTTCAACTGTAAATGTCACCCCCACCAATTAAATGCTACCAATGAATGTTTAGTATCTAATTGATAAATCACAAAGGTAATAGATTTGCTTAGACTTTCTTTGAATAAAACACTTACAGAAATAGGCAATTACTGCTTGAGAAAAAGACAGTCGTAAATAACGCGAACTTCATTTTCTCCCTCCAAAAGTGCTGATGATATTTACACCCAATCTTAAATCTAATTTAGCATTTTGATACAGATACAGTTAATGCTATCATCTGATAACTGACCTTAGTGTCACATTACTTTCGCCATTTGAGACAGAACAAAACAAAAAAGGCGATTAATAGCATAGATAGCATAGCTACTTTTAAATGCTACCAATTATGGTTGTCACTAAATGAATGATAAAATCGAATTCTTCTGTTAAGAAAAACGATAAATTACCAGTGGGAAATTTTCAATATATTTTGTCTTCCATTATGTGACTTTATCACAACGCTGACAAGTTTTTTTTTCGATAAGCAAACATAAATAACTAATGATAAGCTTACAACTTATCTTTTGTTTGTTTGCTGTTCGCTTGTAGTTAATTATGAACTTTATAATTAATCAATATATGCTGAAGTTTAGAAATTTCCTCTTCATCCATGATGGGAGAATATGTGGAATAATGCGTTCATAGAATATATTTAAAAAATTATCATCATAGTTCTGACATCTGTTTTCAAGAAATGGTACCTAAGCAGAATGTGGACAAACTATGAGTAACTCAATCATCTTATTGTGAACAGACAATCATTTGCCTTTTTTTTTCTTGTGAATGGATGGACCGTGAAGACAAACTAGGCCTTAATATTACAAATTTGAATGTCTAAAAAGTGCATCTAATCGCCTTATCAAGCAGATAAGAACTGATTAAAGGAATGAATCTGACCATTTCAAGCATTCATTGCATTCATACAATCACTACATCTATTCAAATTCAACGTTTTATCATTTTCGACATTGACTATTCTTTTGTAACTGTGTTAGTTGTAGCGTAATGATATGAATTAATTAATTCTAAAATTTGGAAACGAAAAGTTCCAAATCAGTTCCAAAAATTCTAGAATTTGATAATTCTACACCAAACCACTATCACATTATCATCTAAATTTTGTAGTAATCTTTCATTTCACATAAACGATTGAAGTGGAAATGCGATGGTAGAGGTAATACTAATGGTTTGGAAACTTTTCGTGTTGTGACATACTTTCATGCTTCCATGTCATTCGCGTCTAACTCACGTGTTTTTTCACGTCTCATTTTATTCATGTCGTTTAACGTTACTATTGCATTAGATATAATGAAAATTACACTGGTTTTGGTAGTTTTATATCATATATCGTTGATAGTTCATGCAGCTGTACATCGCGCTACGATAAAGAAAACTCTCTCCATGCGTCAACAACTTTTACGGTATTTCTTTTTCTCCTCGAACTGATCCTTCATTTCGAATATTCAAATTCGATAACTGAAATGGGAAAGGAAACAAAAATACAATCCCGGAATAACTATAAGAATTCCTGAAAATTTCATGGAATTCAACGATAGATATTTATAGAGCTGGGAAACTGAAGGAATACAATCAGCTAGTTAAATCATTGCTTCGAGAATCTGGAATGGCTAGACTTCTTGACTATATGGACGATGTCTATGTAATGAACATCACTCTCGGATCGCCGCGTATATCCATTTTGACTCCTTTTACTCTATAAAGAAACCAATGAATTCATAAACCATTCAAGAAATTATTCCTGAGTATTGCATGCTTCTGAAGATCACTGCATCGCAGACTGCCTTCGAAAATTTTGAAATTCAATAATCTTGAAATGATTCATCAGAAAGATAGCCGTAATTGTGCAACCTGAACAGAAAGCCAGGAAGGGTCATTGCAAAGGAATTGAATAATCATGGTCATAATAATACTTGACTTGAAATCAAATGAACTTTTCTGTTTTCAGCACAACAATTCGAAGTTGTTCCCGATACAGGAAGTTCAGATTTATGGGTCCTTTCGATGGAATGTAAAAGTGATTCATGCACAGGAGGAGACAGTACACAAACACGAAAAAAACGTGCAAGAAACCGATTTGATTCAAGGTCTTCATTATTATTTCCATTAGAAGCAGCTCCTATAAATGATAGGTTATCAGTTGAAGTTTGAAAATATTGGTGAGTCATCGATTGAATTCACTTGTTGCTAAGTCATCAAGCTAGACAAGACTTTGCCAAGATGCAATAGTGGTAATATTGTTCGTTTACAACAACGATAAGCTTTTATTACGATATTCATTTCATGATCCTTACAGGAAATCTTCAACATATAAAGCTTATGGCCGAAACTTTTCAATAAATTATGCGTCAGGCCGCTGCGCAGGTATACTTGGGATTGATCAGCTTTCAGTAAGTTTATAATTCATTAGTATTTTAACCTTTCAAGTGGATTAAGTGAAAAGTGAATGCTTCTGCAACATTAGCAAGGTATCGAAATAACTTCCTCAATCAAACTTCAGGTCTACTAAGTCTGTTAGCCTGTTACCTTTGTTTATATGGTAGTAATATTATACGACTTTGCATAATAATCAGAAGTACAATTAGCTCAGTTCTTTTTTCAATTTTCTTCCAAATTTTTCTAATTTTCTTTGATCAATCAATTATACTCTTGAAAAAATAAAATATTTGCAGTTTGCTGACTTCACAATTACAAATCAAATATTCGGCCTAGTGCATGATATTGATCGCATGTTCGGTAATCTCCCG
Organism: Loa loa; assembly: GCF_000183805.2. NCBI lineage: Eukaryota > Metazoa > Nematoda > Chromadorea > Rhabditida > Onchocercidae > Loa > Loa loa. Next base: position 261,919 of record NW_018108183.1, on the reverse strand, counting down.
ATAGATGGTGTAATGGGTCTTGCTTGGCCAGCTCTTTCATCCTTCAAGGTTACTCAACCGATGCAAAGTATACTTGATGACCTCGATTTCCCAATAATGTCAATTTACATGTATACGTAAGTCTTGTGATTTCACTGCAATTGATCGTCATTTAACAATATTATTATCATACTAATCACAAGAGTTGTAAAGCTGTGAGACATTCGTTCTTAAAAAATGAATGTAAAATTTATCAACTTTGAACCTTATCTTTTAATATGAATTATCGAAAACTTTTATATTTGAAGGATAGAAATAAGAAAACTTATCAATCGGTTTTGAATCCCTCGGAAAGATATGTCTGAGAATAATTAATTCATTTATCGGAACATTTCTAAAAGCATGACTTATAGATATGTGGGACCACCGATGGAAGAAGTTTTAGGAGGCGCAATCACGTTCGGTTATGCTGACGATGATTATTGCTATGAAGTGATCGGATGGGTAGAGTTGACTTCCCAGACGTTCTGGCAATTTACTGTACAAGGGTAAACAAATTCTACAGTTTTTCTACAACTCTACATTCTGAACTTTTTTTCTTTCTTATTCCTTCTAATCCTTATTTTAAAATCCACTTTTCCTGTCACCGAAAATACATTAAGGTGTATTTTAATTACATCTTTTAATTACATCTAATTACAATGTATTGATTTCAAGCTTGATTTCGAGCTGTACAGCAATTATATTGATTTCAAGTAATAGCGGAAATTAAAGTTTTTAACTTTCAGATATATTTTAACGTCTCTCATCCATCTCATTTACTCGAAATGTTTTCACGTCATTTTCTAACTAAATGTTTATATTGTGCACAGTGTGAGAGTTAATTCGTATGAGAGCACCAGTTGGCAACAAGCTATCTCCGATACCGGGTCATCTTACCTGCAAATACCGTCATTCCTCATGAAGTCAATTGTTGAAAGCATCAACGCTACATATTCATTCGAATATGAAGTTTACGTGATTGATTGTGCCATGAAAGAAAATGGTCCTGCTATTGAAATTATCATGGACGACAAATCCTATCCAATACTACCCAACCAATACATTAAAAGGGTATTGCTATCTTTATCAAACTATACAATGAAACATTTATTGAGACAAGATTTTCAAGATATTTTGGGGATGTAGCAAGAATTTAATTAGAAAATCTCACCTATATAAAAGTAATATTTCTGTCTTATGTATACATTTCTGGAGAAAATAGTACAACATTATATCAATCATTCTCCATCTTCCTAAACCGTACAATAAAATCATTCGGTTTCTGTTGCAGTATTACAACGAGAATCATAAGCCGATATGCATGTTTGCGGCACTCGAGAATTTTGGTGTCGGATTTAGTCCATCTTGGATTCTTGGTGATGTCTTCATAAGTTCTTATTGTCACATCTACGATTTCGCAAACAATCGCATTGGTTTCTCCGCAGTTTGGTAGTGCTACGGTATTGAGAAGTTACTTTAGATACTTTGATAAGCCATCCTATCATCCATACTTTCCTATTATTGTTCCCAAGTGCATGCAAATCAACATACATTTTTACAAAATGAATTTGAAATATAATCTAAAGTAAAAGTCCTGATGGAATTCACTTTGTTAATAGCATTTTCAACTTTTTTCCAGCAATTAATAATTTATCTGTCCATTTTTGAAAGTATTATCAGAAAGTCATATATTAGCAGGTAAGTTATCAACGTCAGGCAGATATTCTTCCAAATAAATGATTGGAGCTGCATGATGAAAGGTATTTTTTCAACTTAACGCTAAAGAAAGTAAAGGTTAGGAAAAAGAAGAAATGTGAGCCAAAATCAGATGACCAAATCAAAGCCAAGTTTATGGCTTTTAGAACGGCTTGAAGGATACGAATAACTAAGAAAACTAAATGAAGGTCATTGGCGTAACTAACTATTAGGTCAATTGTTTCGTTAATGAAATTTGAAATCCAGCAGTGAGATAACAAAATTGCAAATTATGAGAACTGCTTTTTGGCAAATTATTTGCTGCATTTATCATTTCTTTCACTCTTTTCTTTTTTCGCAATATTTTTGAGTAATCCAAAAATACCATGTCGACTACTATACTGTTTTACTGTACTGTTCCTGCACGAAGATCAAAGATTAAGATTCCACAATTTGTCGCGAAGATATCTCACAAATTCTATCTTTCATATATTGCATAAATATTGTCATTGGATATTCTCAGATTGCTTGTGATCGCCTTACATTTGTGACATATATTGTAACAAATTGGTATAAATGATTTTAAATAGTTATAAATTATTATTTGCAAAAAAAGATATTTTTGTTCCTCAATTTTTACGTATAAATTCATCAAAAATTGACAGAGTGGAATAACAACGGTATAAAAGTAGTTTGTCACCGTCTGATCCTGCGGAAATAATTCTCTTTTGAACTGGTGATCATCATGAAATTGGTGATTTTCGAGCCTATTATTCTGACTTCTTTCATTTCTTATTATGACTGATTTTTGACATCCTCATTCCATTTACCTAGTTGATTAGCCGTCTTAATCAAGACAAGTAGTTGTAATGAGATGACTGATAAAGTATAAACTTTCTCTATTAACTTTTTCCTGATGCGGCGATTATTGTAGGCAGGAAAGACGGAAGCATTCAAACCTTTGCCGACTCCAGCCCCTAAGGGCCGGTGTGAGCGCATCGGGCTTTTTAATGTATGCTTTTCACTTTGTTTAGTCTTCAAAATGGTTTGAGTTTGAGTTTCACTTAATTCTCAGCTTCCCTCTATGGAAGAATATCACAGCATCATATCGAAATGGTACCCAATGTATCTAATGCTAGCAAATACACAACTCAGCTTTCTCATGAGACAGTCCCATTTGCATATCGTGGTTGGTTTCTCCCAAAATTTCAATTGGTCTTCATGTAATTTAGTTTTAACTTATCATCCATTTTGAGCATTTGGCTTTTTCTGTTTTCATTTATATTTGATGTGTTTTCATCTCGTAGTTCTCTGTTAAACTTGTCTTGCTCTCCACAGCCTTTTGAGTTTATTACATAATATTGTCGTGGAAGGTATCGCCTAAAACATTTTTCAAATTTAAAGTATTTTAAGAAATCTTGTATCAGATTTTTTTCCACGTAGCGGATTATTTTGCAAAAATACTGAAAAGAATTTTTCAAGAAGAAAAATAAAAGTTAGCAAATATTTATTTTAAACTCTGGATAGAATGAGTCGTTGTCATTGAACGAGATCCATAATTGCAGCTCAGAAACGCTTGAGGAAGTGCAATCAACCAAATTGCAACTTGCTGCTGCATTGAAGAATTGTTCTTCCGTTCCAGAGATATGCCAAAATATTACTGTGATTACTGTGACACCTTCTTGACGCATGACTCACCATCTGTTCGAAAAACTCATAACGGTGGCCGAAAGCATAAGGTTAGTTATGAACAAAAAGGGTTTTGATGTTAATATTAAAGATTGTTTTAGACCTTTTTTAAGAAAGGAAGGCTGATAATCACTACATATTATGCGATTTTGCATACCAGAATTTCAGGGTGTTTATGCATAGTATTGTACGAACCTTTGAATTCTAAACGAGTATTTGTTTGCCATTCTTTACTCTCTAGTGCTGCTGTAATGTTTATCTTCGTTATTCATCGAGGAATTCTTTCATGAATGTCAAACGAACTATGCTTTACATACTGTGCTACTTATTATTTTTTTGCAGTCCACTTCTGAAACAAAACATAATTAGGGAGGTATTTAGGAGTCCAGCAGAAGTTGTTTGTCTCTACAGACTGAAGAATCAGAGTGGGAGGAAGTCGAACAAAAAATTCTTTTCTTTTTTTTAGTAGCTAAGTAGTTCAAAATGTTTATTTCAGGAAAACGTGCGAATGTTCTATCAAAAGTGGATGGAAGAGCAGGCGCAAAAATTAGTGGATGCTACTGCGCGAGCATTTACGCAAGGACGTATGGGTAGTAGTCAAGGAGCTGCCCCTCGAATGCCCATGGTACGTTTTCTTTGAAGTTGCCTGACGATAGTTTCAAGACTTTATCCCTTGTAAAGTGGACCACTTACGCAAAAGATACTGACGTGAATTCATTTTCTATAGCTAGTTTTTTTAGCCTTGTTGATTGTTTAGAGAACAGATTGACGTAGGTCATGGTTTCTATTCATTTTTATATTCTTTAGATTAGTCATGTGCTTAGATTAGCTCAGGTAGATTTCTGCTTTGCTTGATTTGCCTAAAACATTCTTTTACTTCTTATACTACATATCCGAAGTGTTGGCAATCTTAAATGACGTGTTTTGCTTTCTGGATATATCTAGAATGAATACTTTGTGGTTATGTTCTTGTTGGATTTTTTAGAAATACTTTAGTTTGAGCGGTGGTGGACTAAGACCACTGATCCAGATAAATACTTTGTCTGGACATTCAGAAAACAGAATACTTCATCATAGGTTGTCAACAGTTCCTGTAGCATAAGATGTGAAGGAACATGTTCTCGTTGGGTTTTTTTTAATGACTTGATTTTGGTGTTCATCGTATATTTTAGTGATTTAAAACTCCACATGGAAAATAATTCTTATGTTTTGAAATTTTCCAGTTCCAGTTTTAATTTCTACTTGAAATTCTCACTCATTAAATTTATAGACAGTAGGTGGACCCAGACCACCGATCATGGCACCAGTTGGCGGTCCAGCGGTTCGAGGTCCAGTGCCATTTCCTTATCCACCAATGGGTGCTCCGATGGGACCGCCAATGATGATGAGGCCACCGTTCATGATGCCGACTGGACCGCGTCGCGAGATGCGATAATAGTTTTATTCCTGTTCAGTTATTTATGGGAAGTGATAATACCTTTGTTATGCTTTAAATATTCTAACCAGATCTGGCAGAACAACAGATCTGCTGAAATTATTTGGGAGGAATAGTAGCGATTGTTCAGTCCTCCACTTCTCTAATTTTATTTCTGGTTGAATGAAACAAAAAATCATGCTTGATTTTCCAAACTGTTGTTCCATTTCACTGGTTCAGTATTTCTTTTTTACTTTTATGTTCATAGTTTTGTTCATAAACTGATAAATTACGGATGTATCAAGTTGAAAGGTCATGGAGTTTCAGTTTTTCAGCAAAAACTGTATTCATCCTTAAAAATGTATGCGTAATATTTGAAACTTCCAGAAAGTGGCAATAGTTAAAATATATTAAAACAAGAAAAAAAAAAGAAAAATCATAAGAAGTGGGAATATTGTCAGTAATACGAAACAATCTGAACAATAAAGAAAGTAATTAGTACTGTTAAAAACATAGTTGAATACGACGGCGTGCGATAAAAGAATTAGTGTCTTTGCATAAAGCTTAACTGTGACTATTTGCTGTTTCTGTTTATTAGTAAACTGTTTTTTTAATTCCATGAGATGCTGATGCGTATCAGCGTTATCATCCTTTTCATTTTTTGTTTCCTGAACTTTCATCCACTTCCCATTAGCACCAATGATATCTATTAGTTGTGATAAACAGTATTGCAGAACCAAGCTCATCCATCTGAACTTATGCATTCCTGAAAATAAGACTTATTCCATTATTTACTCATGCCGACTGATTCGGATGTGGAAAAATTGAGGAAACAAGTTCGCAAAGCATTTCAGATGCGAGCACTCACAGTGAGCAAGTAAGTTTTTCTGTAGGAGTTTTTCTGAACATCTTACTTTGTGATTTCTTGTTATATCTCGAAGTTGTCTTACTGGAAGTTCGCGTTTCATCTGTTGTTAGTTTTACGTGATTTCTGTAGGTTTTCCTTCTAATACTTAAGGTATGAAGAGATTCAAATTATTTACTGTGTCTGTTTGCAGGGAGGCTATGGAATATGCTGTCGAAATTCTGATAAAATTGGAAGGTGAAGAGCGAATTCGGTGGATTAATAAAGTCATTAGTATGTTATCGAAACAGAAGGGTATGTTTCAGTGGCCATAACACACTGATCAACTTTTACATTCCTTTAAACTGATGTGCGGTTGTATTGACCTGTCATTCTGTCCAATTTCAAGCTCATTATTGAAGGAAATTGCTTTCCGACATTTTGATTCGTTATGAAATGGTGTTGTAGTCCGTTGTTGTTGCTTTTGAAGATTTCCGGGCATTTTCAAAGTTATTTGCGATTACGTTAAATAGGACTTATAATCATGCAAATGTCGATTTGAAGAATAGACAGGGAGATCCTTCAACATTCATGTATTTCAGCTAGTGGGCCAGTCCTTTCGTTTAATGAATTCAGGTCGGCTGTTACCGAATGTGTCAGCAATCATTCTTCAAAACAGTTAGTTTTCTTAAAATTGATCTTTCACACAAAATCACAGGGATAAATTTAAGCATTTACTAAAATGAAGCCACTAGCGGTATCGGCTACTGCCTAACGATAAAATGAACATGATTTAAGTTTTTGGTTTAAGCAGTAAGTGAGTGAGTAATGTATTTTACAAGACAAAACGAAGTTTTCCGTATTCATAGGGACGGGCAAAGCAGTTGAGGTGAGCCATTATCAAAAGTATAATTTGTTGAAATTAGCGAGTTAGCAAATAATTATTTGAAGGAAATTTCCCTGTAGAAATTCTTTATTTGAAGCCATTATCAAAAGTATAATTTGTTGAAATTAGCGAGTTAGCAAATAATTATTTGAAGGCATTTCCCTGTAGAAAGTAGAAATTCGTAATTTCAAATAATGACATAATCTGACACAGATCTTAGTGAACCTTGTTCTCACGAATTCGTTGAATAAAACTAATTTCTATTGGAGGGAATCATTAATCCATGTAATTGATTTGTTCACCGTTCCACGTTTGCGGTATGATGAACAACGTAAAGTGTTGGTCGTAGTAGATGGTCAAGCATCTGTCGTAGGACAAAGTGCTGATGCGAGGAACTTATACAGAGAGCGCTTGAAACTTGTCGTACAGGTTAGTGAAAATTTTGTTGGTGAAAATTCCTTAGCTATTGTTCAGTTGCTAAGTTTTATGTCATTGAGGTATTCTTTGTTATTATTATTATTATTATTATTATTATTATTATTACTATTATTATTATTATTATTATTATTGTTATTATTATTATTATTATTATTATTATTATTATTATTATTATTATTATTATTATTATTATTATTATTATTATATTATTATTATTATTATTATTATTATTATTATTATTATTATTATATTATTATTATTAATCATTATTACTATCATTATTACTATCATTATTATTATCATTATTATTATTATTATTATTATTATTATTGCTATTATTATTATTATCATTATCATGATTATGGTTACTATTACTATTCATATTTGTCACATTTGCCGTATATTTGCCGCATTTTCTTTCATTTTCTTTGCCCATAAAGAACAATCTTTGCTTTATTTTTTCCCTTCTCTCTCTCTCTCTCCCTCCTTCTCAATCATTTTTGCATTTATAATAAGCAATTAGTCGGGAAATTTTTTTAGGTCACTATCTATTAGTTCCGGCCTTTATTCCGGACCCTTTCAAATGTAAGCGATTTTATAATTATCCTTAGCAACATACCTATCCAGACAATAATTGAGTGTAAAGATTAGGAAAAAATGGATTATATAAAGTGTGCAATTATAAATTATAAAAATTTCAGGAAAAAAAAAACGCTAAATTAACTTTCTTCATTGATGGAATTTTAGAAAAAAAATTTTTTCCTCGCTTTTTCTTAAATTCTATGCTGAATTATCATCAAAGATGAAAAACAAAAATTGAAAATTTATTCCTAATTAAAACTATTAGTTTTTTTCCTAAATAATTTGATGATAAAAAAAAGAAACTCCCATATACCATTCATTCTACATATTTACTGGTCTTTTTTTTTCCCCCTCCCCTCTCCCTCTCCCTCTCTTCTCTTCTTTCCAATGAGGACATAAAAATTTCGAATAATAAATTTTATCAAACAAATTAAACAGCATTATTGCAAAAGAAATTTTTATGACAATTTTCCAAAAACATTTTTTGCGGTAAAAATTATCAAATTTTCAATCTAATTGTGTTAAATTTACTTATGAATTATTAGAAATTTTTTTTTTTCTTTTTGCTAAATATAATTTTTGCCACAAACATATTCTTATCGATCATTGATCTTCTTTTTTTTTTGCCCTTCAACTTGTCAAAATTCATTAATTTTAATTACACAAGAACAAATTTGCACTTGAAATTGTCGAAGTTACAAAAACAATCAAATATATGATTGTAATAAAAAGAGAAAGGTTATGCTTAATTTCTATTCAAAAATTTATCAGCATCAATCATCATGCAAGTTTTCTATTTCTCATCTTTTTTTTTTCCCCCCCCCCTCCTGCTTCTCCGCATGCTTCATCTTTTCTTTTCAATAATCCTAATATAAAATTTTGAACAATGTATTTTATCAAACAAATTAAATAGCACGAATGCAAAAGAAATTACATTGCCAATTATATCTAAATCGTATTTCCGGAATTATCTATTCCAAATAATGGAAATTCGAATTTATTTTAATGCAGTTTATGGATTCAGATAAGCTGTTATATTCCATTAATTATTTACGTTTCCATAATAGATATTGTTATGGTTTATATAAATGTTTGTATTTATGAATCAATTTAACTATCTAATGTTAGATGTGATAAATATCGATAATTATATTAAATTATTTAAATGATATGATAGAAAAAGTGCAGAGGGGTATCAGTAATGATCGGAGATACTTTTGTATCATCACTACAATAAGAAATATGCACCACTAGAAAATATAGGATGGTTAAAGATAATGCTTGTTTTCTTTCTTATTTTTTTAAATTTTTTTATACCATATATTATTTGATATTGTTTTTTTCTTCGTTTTTGTTGAAAAATTTGAAATTAAATTTCGAATTTCCAAATTTCCTCTTTTTTTTTTTTATTTTGATCGAAATCTATTGGCTCTTTTACGAATGAAATACAGACAGCTGTGTAAATTTCTTAGCTATCCATTTTTACTATAAATATGACAATGTATTAATACCATTTTATGGTGATTATTTGAAGTTTTTTCCTTCCTTTTTTAAGCTAATCAAAAATAGCTTATTACTTTTAGTTACTAGCAATAATAGTAATAATTGATTTGCAAAGTTAAAATAATTGCTATTTTTCTAGTCGGAAAAGATTGAACGAAGTAAGTAATTAAAGTATTTATTACGTGTTCATTGATAACTTAATAAGATAATGGCGTATTTTCAGTTTTAAATTATCGTTATAATTAGTATAAATTACTTTTCAGACTAATAACATTTCATTCATTACCTGATAATATCTCAAATTCAATAAAAAAATCAATTGATTATGATAAGTGACATGGAATTTTCTATCTTCATTTTTGTAATGTTTTGAAGAAAATGTTAAACTGTCACCAAGTTTCATAATCATCCTTTTTTTCTTTTTGCTTTTTTTTTTTTTTTAAAGAAACAATTTGAAACAATTTGATTGATAGAATAGATAGGATGACAAATTTGCTTGCAAAAGCATGTAATGATTAAATGAACGATGGTATAATTTAGAATTTTTGACTTTAAAACATTTTAAT
>NW_018108183.1:234125-252261 GCF_000183805.2 Loa loa | reverse complement strand
ATTCTATTATTTTAGTTTTTCTTTTTTAATATTTGCTCCTTTTTCTTCTTTTATCCAAGCTAAATTTAATAATTTTTTCCACTTATCATTAATGCATAAAATATTAATGGTATCATTCATTGCTTGCTGTTTTCAATTTTGTTAGCTTTAATTTGAATTTCTGTTTCATAAAAATTTATAATTCAAATATTATAAATCTATTCATATTTTACTATTTATCACAATCAATAAATTATGCCTTACATGAACACAATATAATTATAATATTTTCATGTTAAGAAAAAAAAAATCACATAAAATTCTTTTTTTTTCTTTTCTCATTTTTTTTTTTACCATTTGTCATTTTTGCATTATAATTTTATTATTTTATTTGATTTTATCTTATTTTTTATTTTTTATTTTTTTTTTTTGGAAAATCGTACTTCGTTCATATTGACACTTAAAGCATTTAATTAAAAAAAGAAGGGACAACTTAAAAATTCAAATAATTTAAATCATTGAATTTATTTTTTAGGACTTGTTTTCAAATTTAAACTTTTTCGGCTAATTTCAAATTTTAATCCATCAATGGCCTAAATCTAAAAGTATATGATAGCATACTATAAACACAATTTTTTTTTTTATTTCTTTTATATATTGCAAATAATGTTCAAACAGTGTACAGATAAATTTGTTTTGCACGGCAAGAAATTTGATATTATTGCAATACATTTCATCCTCTTTAAATTTTTTTTTTTTTAATTTTCAAATTACAATTTATAGATTCCTTTCTTCCTCGCTCTCTCCTCCTTTCATTTTCATAAAATAGAACTGTATATCAATCATTTCAACGCTTCTTTTTTTTCCCCCCTTATTTTCTCTCCCTCTCTTTTCCTTATCTCTTTCTATTTTATTTAAATAAATGATTATTGTATTAGTGAACAAAAGTAGAATGAAATAAATAAATGGTTTAAATTTTGATCATTTTATAAGAGATATCATACAGATATGTTCTTTTTTTTTTCAAAACATTTCGTATTCATTCCAAAAGTAATTCTTTTCGATTAAAAATTTTTTTTTTAAAACGATATTTCTATCTGAAGTAAAAATCTTTTTTGGTTGATTTCTTACTTCCGTTTTCAAGTAAGATTGTAATCATTAGGAAATGACAAAAAAAATGAATTTTTGAAAAAAAAAAAAGGAAAGAATTATTAAGTGAATTTCATTGGGGAGCAGCTGATTCATTTCCGTTTTCTTCGCTTAGTTCTTATTTATCGAAATCGAAAAAGAAATTAAATAATATCTTTTACATTCATTATAATAATATTATTGGATTAACACATTTCATACTTTACAAATTGCATCTGTACTGAATTTGAAGCAAACTGTTTCAATATCATTTCTGATCAATTTAAATTTTTAAATTAGAGAAATACATGATTGTATAAAATTTTGCAAAATTAAATGTATTAATTTCTAAGAAGCAAAATTTCAAATGTCAATATGTGCGTAACATTTCTTTCTTTTAGAATCACTGATGAAATGTTTGGAAAATTTAAAAACTCTTTATTTTTTTTTTTTTGTTTTACTTTTTGTATTGTCTAGAATTTAAATGTTATCATCAATGTAACATTACATTGCATTTTCTTTTCATCTTTTCCTTTTGCAATGGTATGCAGTTTTTTTATATTATCATTAATTTTACCGTACAATAATGATTGAGAGTAGAATTTTGGACAGATGGGAAAATTTTAGATAGAATTAAAAGAAAAGAAACCATATCAAATATATTCATATATCTTTTTGATTAATAAATGAACTCTTATCCTAATCTTATCATTACTCTTTAATCACCTTTTTAACACATTGGAAACTAGTCTTTTTTACTGTGCAATCAAATAAAAAATAAACTAAACAAATAAGGTAAATAGTACGAATGGTCATAAATGACTGGAATGAAGTGATCATGAATGATATGATATGATAGGATCAGATGATGAATACCTTAAAAATATAAAAATGTTCTACTACGATGGAAATTTCATACCTACCTGAATGAATCATTATCATATCAAAATCTTTCATTAAAATTCTTAAGTGCAATACTCTTCTCTAAGTATATCAGGAAAAATAATATATCCTTCTAAGTTTTTTTTTTTTCTTCCTTTTTTTTGTTATTATGAAAGTAATTCTTTTTCATCATCCATCAATGGAGATGTGTGTTAGTGATTGTTTCACTTGAAAACGTGGCATTATATTCGATAATATAATTCTGATTCCGGAAAATTACATCCGGAAGGTCACATTCTTTCTTATATTACATGTCAATTTTTGGGATTGTTTATCAAAAACAAAAAATGAAAAATATGCTAAAACAGTTAGTTTGTGAAATATTCCACAATTTGACATAGCCAAAGTTTTAATTAATATCCTCAAAAATAATTGTATTTAATTAATCGCTTAAAAATGAGTGCTTGCATATTTGCAAGTACTCATTTCATTTTATTTTATTTCATTTCATTCCATTTTATTTCATTTCATATTTTTTGTTACGTCAACAAGACTGGAAGCTATTAACTTTCTTATTAATTTGGAAACTGGTGCTCATTTATTGGTATTTGATGAAAATTTTTGACTAATGATGCAATCCCAAACGAATTCCACCACTGACCAGGTAAGGTAACTTAATTTACCTACCGTCAAATTATTGGTATAATTTCGAAAATATTTTTAATTATTTTCAATTAGTGACTTCAATTTGTAAATCAAATTATTATAAGTGCTAAATTGTTTTTATTCTTCTTTTTTTCTTCAATTTATGCAAGCATGGATTTCTTAGAAATGAACTTTTATTCAACATTTTAATGCTGTTGTCTTTTTTCAAATGATTAAATAATTAAAGCTAACTAATCTCTTCAATTGATATTATATTGTCTGAAAAATACCGTTCAGACAATATAATGCCAATTGAAAAGATTAATTAATTTTAATTATTCAATTTTGAGGATATTATTCTTTTTAGTATGTCAAAATAATGGATATTAATATGTCAAAATAATGGATATTAGTTTGCTAACAATTTCACTGACAAATGTCCCATTTTAATATTTTTATTTTATTGGATCTTTTTTTTTCTTTTTCTTTTTTTTTGCACAAGAAAAAAGAAAGAAATTTTGCAGAAAAATTTAAAAGTGCAACACAATTGAAATATCAATTTATTTTCCATTTAAAAAATAATTTTTCAGCTTTAATTAAATTTCAATGGCTTAAAAACAGGAAAACAAAAGCTATGTTTTAGCAATTTCATTATATTAGCTTATCAAATCGTGTAGGTAATTATATAAGTTTAACGATTACTATCTTAATTGTTGCTTTTGGCATTCCTTTCTTCTACAAAATGTTTTTCAAAGGAATTAAAGTTAAATTGATTTACAAATTAGTTCATTTATGTGGAAATTTGACAATTACTAAAATAATGTCACATTATTTTATTGCATTTTCTCTTGCAATTTAAATAATTTAAATTGATAAAATTTTTACAGGATGAACCAGAAAAAATGGAACCAACGGGGTATAAATTTTGGTGTTGCCGATGTACCAGGAATGTGGTAAATGATGTTGCAGGGATTAACTATAATTCATCATTATTCAATGGTTCCTAGTTTAGTCTATCTTCATAAATGGGAATTGTATAATCTGATATATTCAATGAAATATTTGAAATTTTTTTTCAATAATTTACGTCATTTTACATTTGTATTTTATATTTTAATCGAGTTTATAAAAAAAAAAATAATTCTTGCATTAGTTTGTCCACTTTTTAAAAATTTATTTTTACATGAATTTTAGATCATATTTTAATTTTTAAATGAACATGAATGTAGATACATACGTAAATATATGCAAGGTACATGTGGATATATATATATATATTTACACTTCTAGCATAACTGATAATCAGATTCAAAAATTTTGATTGAAAACTTTTCCAATTTTTCTATAACATAATTTTGTTATAGGCGTTGTGGTTACCCGGCAACCACTTCCCAGCAATCAAAGTAATTGTTGCCCCAATAATTTAAGCCTTTCCAATTATGCTTCTGAAACTAAAAATAGTTTCAATGTAAGAACGTATGAATTAGACGATGATAGTGAAATGAGAATCAGTATGAAAAGGTATATTCCTATCATTAATAAAATTTTTACAAATTATAATCAATATAAAGCCTGATAATCGTGATGTATGATAAGTCCAAAAAAAAAAAAAAAATAGAGAAAGATTCTGATCATTAATTTTCGCATGCATTCAATGTCTGCGTTATGAAAAACAATTACGCTTCAAATTTCTCAATTTGTATTTGATTTGAACCTTTCATTCAATTTGGTCAATTCATAACGACTATCATCGTTAGGATTAATTTTTAAGGTTGAAAGAAGAAAGTGCTAATATAACGACTATTGTACTTGATAATCTTATCAGTGAATCAGAAAATGTGAATCCAGCAGAAGTGACAACGAATGAACAAAAGGTAGATCTATTAATTTTCAATACAAGATCAAATTTCCCAATGTAAATTGTCAAAATATTAATTTTCTATCCATGTTAATTAAGCAGAAATTAATTAAACATTTGCGCATGTGTTAAACAGTGATGAATGTTTGTCTAAGTTTGAAATGATGAAAGGTAATGTGAGTGAAAGAAAAAGTCAAAGTTAAAGTAAAGTTTAACATTATTTGTTGAAAATGATGTAGCAAATAGTTTAAATGATATGCGGGTGAAGTTGGCGCATTTTTTGTAATTGCAACAAAAATAAATAAATAAATAAATAAATAAAAAAATTTATCAATTCTTGAAAATCCATGTTAATTAAATGTTCAGGTAATGGAAAATTTTCTTCAAAAACAAGATTCAATTGAAAATATGCATAATATGGAAGATATTGTTCTTTCGGATGTTAATGAAGAAGATCCATGGAAATTAATTACTGGCAATGAGCAGCAAATAACGAGTAAGAATGAATTATATGTAAAATGTAAAATATTATTGTAAATAACGATACTATTTAATTTTGAAGCAGTATCAAATTTAGGAAAATTTACTGGAAGTTATGATTTCCTTAAAATATAATTAATTATAATTATTTTAGGAATAGGTGGTGATCATAAAGAGCATATTGTGCATGATAACTTCAATGATATTGCTAATTACGATGGCAAAGAAGAATTCAACGAAATGAATGATATTTCGGATAATTTTAGTATTTCTGAACAAACTTCAAAATTAGAATCATTTCAAGGAAATATCAGCCAAATTAAACAACCAAAAATTAAGCTAAATGAAGTTGAATTTATGATGAACGTTAGTGAAACCAATGATTCTGAAGATGTCGGCAATTTTAGCAATTCCATAATTAATTTAACCACTTTTACTAACCGAAAACTATCGACTAACACTAATGAAAGTGATCATCTTTCAATGATATGTATTCCGGATGATAATCTTATACCAAAGAAAGAAAGTGCTCAAAATGTCAACATTTTGATGGGGGTTGAGCGCAAAAATGTATCAACATCAGAACGTGACATTGAAGCATTCGTACAATCGAACAAAATGTATGCCAATGATGTGTCAAGCTCATCAACAAGTGATAGTGATGAAGCACCTGAAATAATCATATCAACTAAAAATCACCAGAAAATTCTCAATATCACGAAAGAATCAGGAATGACGGATATTTCGATGAGGAAACAGATGAATACAAAAGATGAGGATATACTAGAAGATGATAAATAATTGAGCATGAATAATATAAAAGAAGGATGATAAATTATGATGATGAAAATAAATAATTAAGCATAAAAATGTATCAAGAAAAAAAAAAAGGGGAAAAATGATGATAATATTTGAAATATTTACTGATGATGCATTAAGTGAACAATTAATATGAATAAATAATTGATAGGACAATTTTGTTTTCTATCTTTTTTTTCTTTTGTCTCATAACATTCCTATGATAAATTTAATGTAATTTCAAGGAATTTTTGAATAAACTAAAAGCATTGAACTTTTAAAATATGCGGGAAAAATGATGTATAAGTTACGAATGTTCTGTTACACAGTGAAAATTACTATCAATTCTAATTGAATTAAAGAATTTTAACCGTAATTGTATTTTAAATCATTTTTATTGTGTACTGTTAATTTAATATATATTTTCATACTTCCATCGTTCAATTTTTGGACATTAAAAAAAAAAAAGTCATCATTTGGATGTTAAAAAGATGGAAATTTTATGTGATTTTCGGTTTTCCGATTTTTGGTATTAATTTAATGCTACTTGTCAGTATTACAACAAATTTTTGACGTTTACAAATATTATTGCTCACTGATATGAGTCATTTCTTGTCTCAGTTAGGCAAATTTATGTCGTTTGATAATATTTGATAAAGTTTATAGTGATCGATAAAATTCAAATGATTATTCGAATCAATCATTTTGCCAATCAAACAGAATGCTTCAGATAATTTCTTTTGAAATGATAGTATATTCTTTAAATGTTTACAATCTTTGTACTGTTCTAACCTAATTCTTAACAATAATTCATCAAGATATACTTATCATTCGTTTGCTTATCACAATAACATTACTTTGGGAATTTCTGAGATAAGACCCGAAAAAGAATTCATATCAATAAGATGGTTTTACTATATCATCGATAGCAAAATTGATTGTTCCATAACAAAATAAATGATATTTCTCTCAATATCAACGATTAAGTATTTGTCTCAGTAATGATGATATCTTTAATTAATCTTAGATAAGTGATAAATTATTCAGATATAATCTATTTCCTGTAACTATTGATACCATTAATTACAGCATGATTTTTTCTTTCTCTGTGTGTGTTTTTTTTTTTTGCAAACTTTTTATTAGGATAAATGAAGGAAAGTGGATGATGATTGGTGATGGTAATTTTCCTTCCAGCATTTGTTTAACCGGTTACAATGAATGGAAATGAGAGCTGAGAAGGGTGCATTTACATGAAAGTATTTGTGGTATATGTGTAGATTTCGATTTGTCGTTTATTTCATCAACGATAAATTTATCGAAGAAAATAGCAAATTTTACATCAAAATGAAGCAGGTTATTATCATTTATGCTCAATTTTTCATTTATTTCATTATTCATTCTGTGGAAAATTATCGAACGCCGAAAGTATCACGACATACGTTAGATCATATCAAACAACTTATCACTCTAAAAGCACAAAGGTTATATTTCGTTTCATTTACTTATCTAATTTCTTTTTTTTTTTCTTCTCGAATAATTTTTAATAGAATTATATTTTCTTTTTTTTGACAATAATTATTAGAAATGCAAATTGTTAAACTTCGAAATTTATTAAATTGATGTTATATAATGAATTTGATTATTATTATTATTATTATTATTATTTCATTGATGAATTCATTTTCTTTTTTTTAATTGTTACAGGCAGATTGAGAAGATTGATGATAGAATATTGGCTGATCAAATAGTATTAGAACGAAGGAATCCGGAAGCAAAACGGCATCATAATGAATTATTGATCAATGATCCGGATGCATACTATCAAGTTTCTTTCCATCTTAGCTTCCTCCTTTTTTTCCTTCATTTATTCAATTCTTTCTTTTTTTTTAAAAAAAAAAAGTGACAACTTCATGATATTATTCAATTTTATTTTTGCAAATTATTCTAAAAAAAGCATGACAAGAAAAAAAACTATTTTTTCATCCTACAATTTCATTCCAAAGAAAATTGATATTTAAATTTTCCATCTAAACTTTCAAAAGCTTTCAAGATTTCAAAAGGAATCAAAATATTGAAATTTCAAAAAAAAAAGCTTGTTTTTTTTTTCTTCTTTTTTTTCCCTTCTTTTTCTCTTTTCAGGGTGATGTCGATTTGTCGGAGAAGCAAGCTGAAATGTTAAGCAAACATTTGAAAAGTGAAATTGTTTTGAAAGAAAAAGACGATGAAATAAAACGCCAAAAAAGGTATTGTTAATGGATTTCGTGATTTTTTTATCAAAATTTCATTACATTTCAGGAAAAATAAAAAGTAAAAATTCCGATTTTAATCTCATTTTATTTCGTTGTAAACGAAATAAAATGAATTTGATTCATTTAAATTAATTGATTTAATTCACATTCCATCAATTTTATTATTGCTATGACTAATTGACATTTTCGCACAAAACTCGCTTAATTAAACAAGCTACAATTTACGTCATCAGCAGTATCAAGGATAATTTCTTTCTTTCTTTTTTTTTTTTCTTTTTTTTTTTCAAAGTATGACAAAAACCGGATTTTTCATCAACTTCCTACACATTGATACAATATCATGCAAAACATATGACGTAGCTCAATTTAGTTCTGTTTAGATTAATTTGATTTAAATCTATTTCAATTTAAACTAAACTTACGCCTGATGAGAAACTATGAACTTTTGTTTGGCTTAATTATGAAATAGATTAAAATTGTATGTATTTCAATTTGTTTAACTAAAATTTAATTATGCCTTTCTTTTTTTTTTCTTTTTTTCAGGAGTGTTGGCCTTGAACCGTTTTATGTTCGATGGGATCATAAACATCCAATCAGTTATGATTTTGCGGAAACAATTCCATTCGAAACACGAGCAAAAATTCGTGCAGCATTAGCATTATGGGAAGAACGAACATGTATACGATTTCAGGAAAATGGCCCAAATGTGGATCGGATTGAATTTTTTGATGGTGGTGGTTGTTCAAGTTTTGTTGGCCGAACAGGAGGCACGCAAGTAATTTTGGAAGCAAAATTTATTTGTCGAATAAATTTTTTTTTTTTAGTTTTTAAAATTAAAATCATCTATATCTTGTGAAGAGGAAAAAAAAAAAGGTAGAAAAATGAAAGAAAAAAGAAAATGTACTAATAATAGAATTAATATTTTGCAATAAAAATTTCAGGGAATTTCAATTTCAACACCAGGATGTGATATTATTGGTATAATATCACATGAAATTGGTCATACATTGGGAATATTTCATGAGCAAGCACGTCTTGATCAAAAAATCATATTTTTATTAATTATAATAATATTCCATTAAGTCGTTGGAATAATTTTTCTCCAATATCACAATATGAAGCTGATATGTTTAATTTACCTTATGATACTGGTAATTTTTTCAATTTTTTTTCTTTTTCCATCACATAATAATAACATAAAGATGATAAATTATATACTAATTTATGTTTCAAAATTGGCAAAAAATAATCTAATTAATTTAAAATTGTAATTTGAAAGATTTTTTTATTTTTATTTATTTATTTTATTTTTTTTGTTTAATGTTTATTATATTTATAGGATCAGTAATGCATTATGGACCATATGGATTTGCAGCAGATCCATACATACCAACAATTACAACACGTAATAAATTTCAGCAATACACAATTGGACAACGTGAAGGACCATCATTTCTGGATTATGCAGCTGTTAAGCTTTACCTAACAATTCCCATTAATGATATTATCATCAAATGGCTGATAATTTCAATAACTGTAAATTTGAGATCGTAAATCTGAACTGTTAACATTTATTAAAATTTCTTTCCAAATACATATATGTATAGATGATAATATTTTATCAGATAATTGATGAAAATTGTTCACTGATAACAATAATCCATTAATACCAAAAATTTTCTGTCAATAGTGAGCTAAAAATAATTTAAATTACCGAATGAATAGTGATAGCTTGTTAAGAAAATCAAAAAAGTCTGAAATATTTACAAAAATTAGCAATTATCAAATTTCAACTTATTAAGCTAATTAAATTTCTCTCATTTATCTATTAAAACAATGCAATGAAATAGCTTAATATATAAACATATGCTATTGATTGATTCTTACCTTTTTTTTTCTTTTTATTCCGATTCATGAAGTTTTTTTTTTTTGCAAAAGATGATAAAAAAAAGTATCAGAATATATCTTTTCAGATAAACATAGCTTATCATTGTACGGAACAATGTCCTTCTATTCATTGCGATCATAATGGTTATCCGAATCCTAATAATTGTGACAAATGCTTATGTCCAGATGGTTTTGCTGGTCGTACCTGTCAATTTGTTCAATATACATCTTGTGGTGCTCTTATTAAGGTAAGCATTGCTTTCATTTTGTTTCTTTTCTGATTAACAAAGTTATCATTACGTTTTATAAAGTTATGGAAATACTTTTTCGCACAATACTTCTTCTCTTATACGTCAATTCTTGCAATTATTTTTTTTTTTTTGGATTTGATTAGTAATTTCTGAAAATGATTTCAAACCAACAGTTTCAATCTTTTGCTTCTTATCCAAGTATGTAATTCATCTTATCATTTCAACTAATATATCTGTTTGGTTAATTTTATCGGTGATTTGGCTTACTAAAGAAATCAACGTCACAAATTCAAATCGCCTAGCTTGCTTTAAAGCTTTCGATAGCATACGTTTCGCGGTAAGTAAATCACGTGTGCAAATTATAATCTCTCCTAGGTCATTCTATTATTTCAATTCTCACTCAATGATGTCATTTTCTTTGCAAAACTATGCTAAGCACATTTTTAGAATCATTAGTAAACCTTATAATTTATCAATTCTATTGAATTTCAACATATACTTTAACAATTGGAACTATTACTATCTGAAATATAGACGAAATCATTTTAATAACAATCAATGTGAAAAACCCATTTTCACGAATAACCGATATCATCGATCTGTAGAAAAAGGCTTTTTAGGAAGGATCACTTGATAGGATATTCTTGTCACTCTTTGAAATAACACTTCTAAATAATTGTTGTGAAGAAATTTTCAAATTTTTTCTTCTATATTTTCTCTAATTTTCATCGGAAATAGAATCGTCACAAATTTTTGAGAAGATAAAAATTGATGGAAACACTATGAACACATTAAAAAAATTTTTTTAATTCATACAATTTGATGATATCTGATAAGATTCCAGTATCGGTCATGATAAGAAGAAGAGAGGAAAATGATAAAAGTGAAAGAGTGAAAAGCGTGAGAGAGAGAGAGAGATAGGAAAAGGAAAAAGGAGAGAGAATATCTATTGCAATATTATTTATTTTTACGATACAAATTTAATAATTAATATATATCATCGTATCAAACATTTATGTATGCTTTTTGTTGATACAATCATTCTTCTCTTTATGGACGTGTTGGACGATAGGTGCCGTTAATGATTGCAAGCTGGACAAGTTGACGGCGTTTGTGTTCATCATCATTACTACTAAGAAGAGCCTTAATACTGCGTATACCATTTGCTAACTTCTGAACGCAACGATCATGCGAAGCATCAGAAGCGGTGATAAGCACATGCAAAGGTTCCGCAAGATGTTCCCAACCAGGACGATTACGAAGACGAGCTTCACGACGAGCATCCTGAAAAAAAGAAAAAAATCATTTCATTCAATTTTCCCATCTTTTATATTATTGATATCAACTAGTTAAGATAAGAAAGCATTATAGGATGAATATATGAAAGTATGATTAGAAAGTTTTACTTTAACGGAACCCTTTCCACGGATAAGAATGCGGCAATCGGTTTGTGCTTCAAGTTGTTTCACCGAAATTCCACGTGGTCCAAGAATACGTCCGATGAATTTGCAATCTGGGCGTTGTGGGATCATAATTTTCTCCTGGATCGTAATAAGAGAACCTTCCGGCTATAATAAGTATTTGAAATCACTAAATTATATCGGAAAGAAATAACTCAAAAAAAATTCGGATAATAATTCCTAAAATTCCGATTAAAAATGACCGATAAGCGTTTCAAAGCTAAAAATAATGATATATATAATCATAGTAAATTCCAATATCATTTTACGTAATGAATTGGTAATGAACAGTCGGATTGCTATATCACTTATTATATTACATGAAGAGAAGGATTTGAATGGTCATCACGTAGAGTGCGCAAGTAGATGATGGTCCAAACGCGGTCAATTTCGTTGGCAAGCAACGTATAAGTATTGCGAAGCTTGTCGGGATGGTTAACTTGAATGGCATCCAATATACGCATGTCCTTCACCAGTTCGTCCAAATATCTGGAAATCCCCGCAGTCGTTATCATTAGTTCCAAAAGTAGAATTGAGGAGCGGATGAAAGGAAAGATAGCAATAAGATAAGGGATAAGCATGTCGTTATCACTGGTTCCAAAGTAGAATTGAGGAGCGGATAAAGGGAAAGACAGAAATAAGATAAGGGATAAACATGTCGTTATCATTAGTTCCAAAGTAGAATTGAGAGAAGCAGAATAAAAAAGAAGTAAAAATAAGGGAAATTGCTGGATACTTTGCGCTATCGTAGGGATCACTATGAAGAGCAGGATCAAAGGACTCGTGGATGGAGGGCGGAAGAGACGAAGCATCCGGCACATCCCATTCCGCAGATTGACCCGTATCACCGCTTTCCTCGGTCCCTTCCATCCTAGATCCAACTCGAGAATACAATGCTCGCTGCAACTGCCCCAAACTGACAATGATAGTTTGTCGGTTTCTTCTGCTTTTTATAGCTTTCACCAACTCCAAATATGCTAATTTTTCCTGGAAATTTATGTAATTGTTGCATAAAATCAAAGATTAAATTTAAATTTGTAACTTATTGATAACTTATTGATATAACTTATTGAATGATCGCAGTATCATCCACATTATTATCCATCATTTTAACTTACTTTTCATAACTTTACTTTTTTCATATTCAATATGGATTTTTCAGTTAGTTAATAATACAAATGTAATTAAGGAGTAATTTTTCTATATCAGTTTAATGAAAGGATGTATATCTATCTGGAAATAGACAAAATCTAAAACAATTTCAATCATCGTCTTCCATTTCTAAGAACTTTTAACAAAAACTATGTTAGGTGTTAGAATAGGCCATGAAATTATCTTGGCTCTTATTTTTTATTGCACTTAATATAGCTATTACTAATCCTCTCTTTACTCGTTTTTTTTTTTCTAACCATTTCTGGCTTCTGACAGTATGTTAACTTACTGAAAATATCTTTCATACTTTTGTTTTGCAACAAAATATTCTTCAATCTATTTACAGTTTTCTTATCTTTATCAACAACTTGTTAACGAAACGTAAGATTGATTGATGAGAACGTCTCTAACTTAAAGGTTCCCATTCTCATATCATTTAGAAAATATTTTTCAATGTTTCCTTTTATTCCTAGTTTTACTTCGTATAAAGTCTAACTTGAGCATGATTTAATGGTAACTTCTTATAGTGAAGATATTTTTTTTTTCAAATTATTTCATCCTTAAAAGTAGCTGTATGTTTCAATTCCGTTTATTACTACAGTCTACTGAAATTATTTTATTAATTCATTATTGTTCATTTATACAATATCCTTTGTTAACAATGAATCGCTTAGCACACTTATTCTACATCAAATCATCTTTTTAACTTACTCAAAATTTCTGTCATCTAAATGATGATCCGATCGATACTAATCTAAAAAATCAATGTTGAGTGGTTTGTTGAAAAACAATTATCCGTTGTTCTAAATTTGTTCAAAAAATTTTTTTAGTTGCTTTTACAGCTCTACATGATGGAATCATAAAATTGATAACTAAATGTATGAGATGCTTTTCTTTCTGATAAAGGAAATTATGAAGATTTGATTTCATTTAATGATATCAGATTGTTTCATATTTGTAAGACTGGCGTAATTTTTAGGCAAGAAAGATGCCTGTTACAATTTCCACTCCAAATTATCCGGATTTATTTAACGTCGGTGATCAGTGTATTTGGTTGCTTACAGCTCCACGTGGTGGAATCGTAAATTTTCAATTTGTTGATCAATTTCAATTACAATGTGAAGATACATGTGATAAATCTTATGTAGAACTGAAAACTGGAGCTGATTTCCGAATTACTGGATATCGGTTAGTAGCAAATAACCAATCATACGCTTTTTTAATAATCCTTTTTCTTTCCCTGAATACATTACTTGAAATAAGAAATTATAAATTCGAAATAAAAATTTTGAAAAAAAAAAATGTTTCAGATTCTGTTTGCTATCTTTATGAGTTCCAATCATTAATTTCAGATTGCTTTTTTAATGTATGAAAATGATACTCGCCCTAATTTCTATCTTTTAAACTTTAGATTTTAGCTTTTTATAAAAGATTCTTTCAGGAACTTCTTTTTCTCACTTAATTTGCATACTGATCTTGCACATGCATGATGCATGTACAAGGATTTTCCATGCTGCCATTTTCTGAGCACACACTGAATTATGCAAATTTCTGAGTTCTTACAAAAGCGAGTTTATGTTATTTCTCAGATTTTGTTGCTCAAAAGCATCGCGTCATGTGTTTCAATCTGTTACAAACGAAATGGTGGTTATATTTCGTGGTTTTGGTGATGCGGGAAATGGCTTTAAGGCTAAAGTTTGGTCGAATGTAGACGATGAGACAGTTGTAAGATAAAAGTTTCGTTTATTTTTATTTTTTGAAACCTAACATTTTTAATTTATTAATGTTTAAAGAATTCTTCAGAATACAATTGTATCAACTGAAATGACTGGAATTCCGGAAGGAATTTTGAAGTTAACAATTCCAACAGTTGAAACTGTAACCATTCCTATTGCAACAACAACAACAACAGTAGCAACAATTTCTACGAATGCAAGAAAATTTCAAAAGAAAAACAATAATATCACTATCACAAGCACTGCTACTACTACTATTCCGACTACTACCATTACTACAACTATTGCCAAAACAGCATCATTTCCGGTAACTACCATTACTATGCCTATAGTAACTGGAAGTGTTACTGAAGATAGTCGGAAATACAGTACGCTACCGTCATTTCCAGTTGGAATTCGAAATTGTAAGTGATGAGAATTTTGATTGCCTTTATAGATCAGAATTATTATTATGACTTGATTAATGAGTTACTCGTTAAGGAACTGCCAAGGAGTGATTGAACAAATCACCGAATTTAGATGATCATATTTTTGTCGCTTAAACATGCGATATAATAAAATTCAATATTATTTTCAAATTTTATTTAGCAATTTTTGTAATGAAATAAAAACTTAGATATTTATCGAGGAATAATTCTGAGTATTGTATAAGAATATCATGCAAAAAGCAAAAAGACTCAAGTATTATTTTCATTAATTAGAATTATTAATGGATTAAAAACTAACAATCAGTAGTTTTTAATGGAATTATTGATTAGACAGATGTAACTATGAAATTATTATAAAATAAACGAAAAGTTTTGGTTTGAAATAATCTCAAATTTTTTGTTTTATCAATTTCAAGGAATTTACTACTTGTAATTTTATTTCTTTTGAATTTCACAAAGGTTAGTTACAATCAAATATCTTGTGATTTAGTTTTTTTTTTTTTTTTTTTTTTTAAATATTTGAAAAATTACATTCTTCTATGAAGATTTTTAAACTATTTGCAGTGTGTGAATGTGGTGAATGGACAGAATGGACTGGTCCATGTACTCAAGAATGTGGCGGTTGTGGTAAACGTTCTCGAACACGTCAATGCTCACCAAATGTAGAATGTAGAATGGCAGAAAAACGTGCATGTGCTTTTAATGTTTGTCCACATGGAACTAATTTCCTCATTAATAATGGCGAATTCCATATACTTTGGAAGGTAAGTTATTAGATATGGTTAATATCAGAAATCATTCATTTATCTGTTGTATAAAATTATAAAGGATTTTTCTATAAATACACAATCCTCGATTTCTTTGCTTTGCTTTTCAATAAAATTTAAAACGGTACATAAAATGAAAATCTGAACAGAATATGTACATGTTAATCAATAAATTCTGGAAAAATAAATGTTAGGATTGTATGAAATTAACAATATGTTATTGTATAGAAAAGAAATTAAACGAATTAAATGTATTAATTTAAAAGAATACTTTAAGGGTTGTTGTGTTGGTCTATTCCGATCAGGTGATATGTGTTCGGCACTTGATGATGGCCAGAATCCATTTCTGAAATTTCTGGAAACATTGTTAAATATGCAAGATATGCAAAGGAATGAACATTCATCCGACTCAAAGAAATAATAATCGAGTTGCATTCTTTTCATTGAGCATTTGTTGATTGATTGTTTCATTTTTAAAAATTCTTTTGTTTTTTGACGATTTTAAATAAAACTTTAATTGTCTTTTCAACTTTCATCTAATATCTTCTAATAGTCTAATAATCTGTCATCATCTACTAATACAATTATTCGTTTATATTTCAGCAATAAAGCTTGGAATGTCCTCAGATGATTTGAAGAGATGATATAAAAGTTTAAGGTTAGATAAAAATTTAACGGAAAAGAACGAAGAGGAACGGAATATATTGAGAAACTTCCTCTTAAATTCTATCAAATTTCGTCATAAAATACATTCATTTTTATCAGAGGGATAACAAATGGAAAAAAATGATTAAACTAATTACTTTAATCAGAATATTTGAGCTTCTTCTCTTCATTACCATATTTTAATCTTCAATGCATTATTTGCTTTTTTTCAGGAAATCCGAAATGATGAAGAATTTTCTCCAATTTTTATCCCGGATTCCCTGAAAATGCCCGGATTTCCTGAAAATGAAAGATCTTCATTTTTATTCTGAATTTCTTGCAAATAAAAATGGAAAAATTACATCATTATCGGTTCAATTAAATATTTAATTGAAGTTTATTTGAACAAATTATAAAAATGGCAATGATTGAATAATATTAGCAAACGAAGTATGTATAATAAAATGTTACGAAAGTTCTGAACAACTCAAACAGCCTAAAAATCCTTTAATAACAAATTAAATATGACTTAATAAATGAATAAATAAATTAGGAAAATTGATAAATGAAGTTTTAAAGATATTATTTCATAAGTGTTACGGCTAGGAATTGTTTGCATCATATCGAAATGTGTAAAAAGTGATTTGACCATTAGAAAATATTCGTGAAGAGAAAAAAAAATGTTATGGAAAGAAAAGTTACAATTGTTTGTATAATTTGAACAACAAACAAAGAATGGAAGTTAATTAATTTAATGAGAAGTTATGAAAAATGAAAAAGCAAAGAAATGCATTTCAGTCATCATTTTTCTTCCTTGACCTGAACAATTTCTCAGAATATTCGTCTTTTTTCTTTCCTTTTCTTTTCTTTTATTTTTTTTTTCGATAACTTCATTTTTCCCATAGATTCATTCAATTAGTACCGTTTCCATAATGAATTGATGCGATATTTTTTCCCATCATGCATCAAACCACTTTATTTTCCACTCCTTCTGATGTTGACACAGTGTTAATGGACTTTTTTGGTTATTTGTTATGCTGGAAAAAGAAAATGGTTGAAAGGTTGTAGTTGTTGATATGATCAGTTAATGAAAAGGAAAGAAGAAACCTTACAATTTACCGTTTCCGGTTAAAAGTTTAATTAAATCAGTTAATTGACATTTCAACTTGATGCTTGCTTTTGAAAAAAAACAATAAATCTGTTTTTTCATTTCTTTTTGCTAAAAACAATAAATCCTATAAATTTTATAAATTCTAGCATACATTATAGGTCAAATATCATACAAAGGTCACGCCACAATTGATCAACTGGCATAAAATTTATCAGTACATTGAAAAATTAAATATAATTTAAGATTCTACATTTGAAAGATAAATTGAAAAAAAAAATCGTTGAACATTAAATAGCTTTGAAAAAAAAAAAAAAAAACGAAGAAAAAGAAGGAACTTATCACTGATTCGATTTGAAATGAGCAATGAACAAAATTTTTTTAAACTTATGGAAAATTTTGTATTTCAATGCTTAATAAATTTCATTGTATAACATTGAATTTATTATTTGAAAAGTTGAAAAATTGTAATCTGTCATCTTAAATAAATTAAAAAAATATTTCAACATATTCTAACTTAGTTAAATTTATATATCAAATTTTCAAATTTCCTTAAATCATTTGTTAATCATAGGCACAATTTGTAAAGTTTAACATGCTGCGTTCGTATATTTTTTTAGCTCATCCTATAAACAAAACATTTTTATATGAACAGTGTAAAATGATGCATTATTGGTTTTTTT
>NW_018108183.1:228944-233681 GCF_000183805.2 Loa loa | reverse complement strand
TATTATTATTATTATTATTATTATTATTATTATTATTATTATTATTATTATTATTATTATTATTATTATTATTATTATTATTATTATTATTATTATTATTATTATTATTATTATTATTATTATTATTATTATTATTATTATTATTATTATTATTATTATTATTATTATTATTATTATTATTATTATGATCACTCTTTTATTTCACAAATATTTGTTTTGTTGCTGGTACTTGTAACAGTATAAAATTTAATAATGTTTGAGTTTCACACAATGAAAAATGTCATCTTTCGACTGCATTTTATTTTTTTCAATAAATCAAATCAAGAGACCAAATGGAGTGTGCGACAAAATGGAAAGCACAAAATCATTTCTGTAACCAATCAGATATTATCTGAGAATCGATATTTTATCTCATAGCTTACAATTTAATTTACTACTAAATAGTTCGGAAGGAATTATGGATATTTATAAGTCAGAAATATTTATTTAACTTATCAAATATTTTTTAAAAATCAGTTGTGAATGTAAGAATTACTCGAATAATTTTCATAATTTAATTTTTTTCATGTTTCGAAGCTCTTTTCAAAAGGCTGATCTTTTTCCATTAACATCCATGCATACATATATGAACTATGGATAACATTTAACCAAACATTTTTGGCCATTGCAGATAGCAACAAAAACAATATTAAAATTATTGATACTATCAGTAGGTTATCATTTTTATCATTATGATTAAGTAATATTAAAATAGTAACCATATTAATGTTTATCATTATTAGTCTAAAATATTGATCATTGTTATTAGGACCATCAACAACATTACTAATGAATATGATTGTTAACGATAAGAATATACCACAAATCGTAATACATCATTAAATTAATTATCATCATTTGTACCTCAATAATATTCCCTCTTTTGTTGTTATCAGTGATCAAAATCGCTGATATCATCGTTTACATGCTGATCGTTTATCATTAACGGCTTAAGCTAAATTTTCTAATCCGACAATTTGCATCCAACAACGAGTCATCATCGGTCAGTGGAAAAACTTTCATTGGTGCCATATCGGTGACTGCTTTCCTCATCAATGAGAATGGTTCTGACAAGAGGCGTGGTCCACTTTTATAGCGATCGGGAAGAAGAACGATCATCATCATTTTTCGACACCCTTTCAACTATCATCAACAGACACAAGGCATAAATAAGCAATACGGAGGTAGAGTTGAAGAAAGCCGGTACCGGTGCCGGTGTGGTATTTTAAGCAATCCTTTTTTTTTTTCCACCCGACCTTACTCCATCTTTAGCTAATTCCAAATGTTTAATGCATGCGGACAACTAAACAAACAACTTGTCTTATTATGGCATTGTTAGCTGTCATATTGATATATTTGTTAATTGACAAGGTAAGAGATAAATTATTGTTAAAATAATTAATGAATATATTATTAGTTGCTTGAAAATTTTAATAGTTATTTAAACATTTTCCAAAATTTTGATAATAATAGCAGGCAATGAAAATTCTTGAAATTTAACTTTTTTAAATTAACTATTTTAATTTTTTTCTGTAATTATTAGATTTAAATACTCCATTTCATATATCTTCAGGGATTTGGCCATTACAGTAGCCATATTGAACATGTGCCAACAATTAGTGATTTGGATGGTTTAGTAATTGCTGTAAAAACGACATTAAAATTTCATGAGAGTCGTATACGTGACATAATTGATACATGGTTTCAATTAGCACCAAATAATGTTCGTTTTTTTTTTTTATTTGAAATTAAATTAAATGTAATCCAAATTTATGACTAATTATTAACGATAAATGATTTTATCGGTTATTTACAAATTATCAGCTGGTAAAAAAGAAAAAAAAATGTATTTTTAAAGTCTCATTTTAAATCTCATCGTATTGTGGTGCCTATTATTACACAATATTAATAAAAGACTTAGCATTAAACAAGTGAAAATTTGACAAATCAAAATAAAATCGCATCAGTTAAATATTTGATGGGCAGATAATAATATGATTATTGACTGTCAACTTCTTTTTTATTACAAATTAAAATTTATAAATTTAATCTTTCAAAGGTGTATAAGAATGAATGATACGAACAAGGAAATCCTTTATTTTCTTTCATCTTTCTTATAATTTATTTGAAATTTTCAAATTTATATTAACGATTTAAATGAGCAAATAAGTTATCCTTCTCATTTACTCCTAAAAGAAGGCGTACTTTTTACTGAGAAAATTTTTGGACAATTATAAATGATTTATTCTTTCATTATTTGTAATAAATGCAACGATTCATCAAATATCTCAAAATAGCAAACGTTCAATTCTCGTCCTAATTATAGATTCTTTTGAATGACTAATTTGCATCAATTATTTCTATTGAGATAAATGATGCATCGTTTATATGTATATATACTGTTCGTAAGGTCGGATCACCGATTATCTTATCATATACTCTTATCTCTTTTTTAAAAAAAAAGGAGAAAAAGAAAAAGAAGAAAAAAAAGCTAAACCATAAAAATGTTTACTTTTTAAATAGTAAAGGTTAAAAAAATTAAATTCAAAAAAATTGAAAATGCTAAAAGCATATGAAGTGAAAAATTTATAAAATGAATCAGAATTGTGAATGATTTTCAGGAAATATTATTCAAATCTTAATTTTTCATTTCTTATCATAAATTTTTCGATACACAATGCATCATTTATCACTTTAAATTTTTTACAGTTTTCAAAATTATTGAAGTAATTTATTGTATAATTTTTTCCGCCATTCCTTTCCATTTAGAAATTCTGGTAGTATTTTGATTTAGTTTCATTTCGTTATGCATAGAATTCTAGATTTGAATTTGAGAATTTTCAAAGTTTTTTATATCAAAAAAAAAAATTGATGAGAGTGAGAAATTTGAAATTCCTGAAGTTGTGTATTTTTTGCAACCATAATTTTGAGTACATTAGTTTTAATAATTTTTTGGCTTGTTTTTTTTTACAGTATTTTGAAATGTAATAGTAAGATTTAGCAAAAATTTCATTATTCACTAAAAAAATAAGCACTCGAAACTGGCAAAAAAAATAGGTAATGAAAAAAATTAAATTCTGACCGGATATAAACCGGATCGATATCTCGTTGACCGAATATAAGCCAGATCGATATCTCGTAGTATATAATTCAGCAAATGCGATTGTATGATAAGAAATCGCGATGAATTCAGCAGATAAGTGAATCTAGTAAAATAGACATAAAGCATGAACTTTTTTCATGAATCCTTTTATTGCTCCGTATGGCACTCAATTGCATCATCGAGGAGGCGATACGGAAAGATTAGAAAGTATAGATAAATTGTGATACTATGATATTATTATCAATTGTAATAACGGTATTATCAGTAATTGTCGGTGATAATAATCACTGAAATTAACAATGATCCAAATATTTCACATAATTTTAAGTTTTTCCTTTTTTCGAAACTTAAAAGTTGGAAATTCACAAATCATTAATTACTATTTTAAATTTCAGATATATTTTGTAACTGATACACCAGATGCAAAATTAAACGAGATAACTGGTGGAAAACTAATTGTGAGTGATTGTAGCAACGGACATACCAGGTATCATTCTTTCTTTTTTTTTCATTATTGATTTGTTCAGGTAAAGATTTTTAAAATTCTTAGATAAGTTTCTGCGCAATCAATTCCAGACTAATTTTTCTAATTCATAAAACTAATCACATGACGATACAGTACTACCATTACCAAATTTTATTTATTTGCAATAAAACCTACAGTCTAAAAAATGATTAGCTTTGTTTTCTGATTTGTAAATTGTGAAATTTGAGCGATTTTTTTTCGACTTTAAATAACTACTTAATACAATTTAAATTTTGGTTTTAAAAAGTTCCGGAAATTTTAAACTGGTATAGTTTCCTTTTGTTTCAAAAAAAAAGAAACATATGTTTTTTACGTCATCAAATTACAACATGTCAGCTTTAATGATAGAAATATAAATCGAAAATTGATTCAAATATAATCCGATACAATAGATCATAACCATATGGTAACACATTTTCCGTTTTCTATCTTTCTAGGCATCAAAAAAAAAAAGAAAAAAAATGAATTAACGAAATACGAAAAAAAAAAAAGAAATTAATTTCCAATTCAGGGAAGGTCTTTGTTGCAAAATGAATGCCGAACTGGAGCTATTTCTGGCACAGAAAACAAGGTCCCCACTTTTTTATCTTTTTTTTTTTTTTTTCTAAATATTATTGTATTTATGATGCATTTCGATGTGCTAATCATTCAATACCTTTCTCTACCTTTTCTATCACCGTTCCTCTATCAATTTATTCTTTTTGAAATGATTTATTCAAGGTCATATTATCTACCTTCACTTTTTTTTTTTTTACCTTGACACTTCTTTTACTTCCTTTCCCTCTCTTTACTTTCTCCTTTCTTTACCTACTTTCAATTGCTTCTCTTTTCTTTAAAAATAACTGATCTTATTCCCATTAAAGCTTAAATTAAATTTCACATTTAAAAAAAACATTAGTAATTTATCATATTAATGAATTTCTTTAATTTCGAAAAAAAAATTAATTCAACAATTTGTGACTTGTGGCTAAATTTATTCAAGATGAAATTCTGAAACAATATGTTCAAATTTATACAATTAGATTCATATATATATATATATATATATATATATATATATATATAATAT
>NW_018108183.1:210662-227641 GCF_000183805.2 Loa loa | reverse complement strand
GGAAATGAAATGATTCGATTAGTTTAAATTTAATAAAAAAAAAAGAAAAAAAAAGGAAAAGATTATAAATTCCTTTTAAATACGTTTGTTTTAATCATAAAAGAAAAAAAAAACGAAAGAAATAATTTTTTCTGGAATTTTCATAAAAAATTATCACTGCGATATGATTATTTGAGGACAAATTCATTTGTAATTTTATTCTATGAAATACAAAAATTAATTAATTAAGTTTATAAATAAGAAAGAAAAAAAAGGAAAAAAAAGAGGAAAAATGAAGGAAATGGGAAGGATTAAATGATATGAAAAGAAATGGGTAAAAATATCATTTTAGTTTATCGCTTCTGTTCATTTATGACGTAATTTTCAGTGATATTTATCCAAAATCCATATTATTTGCTTAACCTTTAATCAAAATCACTCCTTTGCATCAATAAATGATGGAAAAGTTGTTTATCACAATTGAACGAAGACAAAAGGTGTGGGATTACGCATTCCCACTATCATTACCATCGTAAAAAATCTCATAAATTCTGACCTATAACCTTTTGTAATCACCGTCATACTTACTACTACCGCTACTACTGTTTGCCAGAAATTGGCTTTTATTAGCAATAGCTGTGATAATCCATTTTGGCCTTAATCAAGCGGAAATGTGAATTTTACGATCATCTTCATCTGCACTTAAAAGAACAAAACCAAAAGGCCATCACAGGATGAAATTTTATGGACAGATCTTTTCTGCTCATTATCACTTATCATTGATTCCAATTTAGGAATCATAGAATTCTTTCTTTTTTTGAGATTTTAAAAGTCTTACTTTATTTCAATTTATCACATCGTATGCGTAATATCTCAACCAATGGGACTTTTCTTTTTTGTTCTTTTCTTTTTTGATTAAATTCTTACTTTCTAATGAACCAAATGATAAATTAATTCAAAAGGAAAAAAAAAGAGGAGAATGGCACATAAATATGAATTAAACGAATCTTTATATCACTGAAAATTCTTTTGGAAGCCGTTGAATTTATCAAATATTGTCATTGTCATTAGTTTTCTCTTCTATTATTCTTTGATCTTTTGAAAATTTTTGAAAACTTCAACCTATTTTAAACTTTTACCTAATTCTAATCATTCTTACATTGTGAATTTTAAATGTTGGAATATGTGATTATTTTTTAGATGGGCTTGTCATTTTGATGATGATAATTATGTAAATATTGCGGAATTGGTACGCGTTTTGAAAAAGCTTGATCCGAAACATGACTGGTATCTGGGAAGGCCATCAACAATGGGACCAGTTGGAGTTGATTCTACTCCTGAAAAAGTATGCATTTTTTCTTTTTTTTTTTTTTTTTCTAAAATCTGGTTAATTATGTTCTTATGGTTGTTTTTTTTTTTTTTTAAATTTGTTATTCGTTTATGCTTGTTACATATTCCGTATGATAAACAATTTGATTGTTGCTTTCGATAAAATAAATTGCCTTTTCCTTTCTTTTTTAAATTTATTTCTTTCAAAATTCATACATATCTTGAATAATTCAATCTTATTTTGATACTAATTGCACTGATATTGCTATTTATTGTTTTTTTAAAAAAAAAAAATCGCAATTTAATTTAAAAAATAAAAAAAGTTTATCCCTAAGCGAAGCAGAGATGACAAAAAAAAGGCCCGAAATAGTTGATACTATTTTAAATTTTTGTTTTTAATGAGTAAACTAACTTTCTGATATGCATTCCTTTTCCGGCTTTTATTTTTCCTCAGTTTTTCTTTCCAGTTTTTTGTCTCTGATTGACTTAATTCTATATTTTTCAAAAAAAAAAAAAAACTCCCAACTATGGAAAATTGAAGCAGTTGATGAAATTCAGGCCAAAGTAAATTATTGCAGGCAACATTTTGGTTTGCAACCGGTGGAGCTGGATTCTGTCTCTCGAAATCACTTCTTGCAAAAATGAGTTCGTATGTCCGTAACGGTGGCTTTGAAGAGCTTGGTGAACTTCTCCGATTACCTGATGATGTTAGCTTGGGTTATCTTATTGGTTAGCTTTTGTAACATTCAACAATTTGCTTATTTATCAAACAATTGTAATTCAAAATGCAAACTTTAATTAATCATTTTTCTTTGAAATGTTGTGAATAAGAGTATATTTTTCCCATTGGCAATCGTATTCTTCATTAAAAGAATTGAATGAATTCAATCTACCAAAATAAACGATCAATTCACGAGATATCGTAGATATTTCTCTCTTCTTTCTTTTCTTTTCTTTTTTTTTTTGTTAAATACCGTAACTTTTTGCACCGGAAACGATCAAACATTAATTTGAATCATTCCGGTCAATTATTTAACTTCAATTGATTAACATTTCATTAATCGGCATCTTTGTAACATACTTGAAGCATCTAAAAAGTATTTTCTATGATACTGTAAGTTTCATCTGAAAGAATATTTCGTTTCTCATAGGTAAAAATTTAATATTCTAAATTTCCATATATAACAAGCTTTGGAAAAAAATTTTTTCACAACAAACTGTTTATTTATGAATTATTGTATGGTATGAATGAAAGGTAATTCAACGGAATGCGTCATTGATCCGTTCAATAATCATTTTTTACGGTCATTTGAGACGATAATTTGGTTGGGAATAGCATGCGAGATGATGTCCTCAACATTATCTCAATTACAATTTCCAAAATTATTCATTGACATTTATTCTCTCTTTTCCTGCACTTTTTTTTTGCCTTCATCTTTGATTGAAATTTAATTTACTAAAATGGATTATCTTCCGGTGAATATTTTCGAAAAAGAAAAAAAAATTCATTCATATTTTTTTTTTTTCTGGTTGATCAGACAACATTGTTGATATGATTGATGCCATTGATAAGTCAATGGAATATATAGCTCGTTTAAAGAGGAATTCAATTTCCGTTTTCTCACAGTATTTTTCCTTCTTATCAAAAAAAGAAAAAAAGAAAAGCTATCGATTAATTACATTGCATCTAAAATTTGACAATATGCTTATTTGTATTTGTAAAAGTTTGAAACAATCGTACATTGTTCTTTCATCACCTTTTTTTTCCCTTTGTTTGAATATTTTTATTGAAGGATAAAATGAATCCAAAAGTTTAATATGATTATTGGAACAAATGTGAAATTATTAAGTTATTCATTGTGCAATAATTCATGCAAACCTTTTTTTTTTTACGGATTCTTCATTTATAATTAGAATTTATTTAGTCAGCATAAAAAACCCGATCAAATTTTTGATTGGAATGATTTCAATAATATTTAAAAAGTAAAGTTAAAGTTAATTTGGAAGGTTTTGACTTGGCATTACATTATTTGGGATAACACTTCTAAGATATACGTGAAAATGGGATGACATTTTTGGAATGATAATTTTTAGAATACATGTGGGACGTCATTTCCTTTTTTTCAATTTGATAGACGTATTTTGCAATTATCCCATTTAGAGAACTTTCATTTTTAATGATTTTTCATGAAATAATACTAAAGGAATCGATTATTTCAGAGCATCTTCTGAAAGTGAGATTGACTGTCTTGAATAAATTTCATTCACATCTCGAAGATTTGGACGAAATTAATAAGAATGATATTCATAAACAGGTAAGATTCGATGTCTGTATGGTGGCCATCATTAGATTAGTAATTCTATCGCTAATTATATTAGAATACCGGAAAAAAATTGTTAATTGTCAAAGAGCGTCATTCCGAATGATAACTTTCCAAATTGCGCCAACAATATCAAAAATTTTTTTAGATTAGCTTTAGTGCTGGTGGACGACCGGAAATAGCGAAAAATTTGGTTCGCGTCCCAGAAGAATACATTGTGAAAGATGATCCGCAAAGGTTTCGCTCACTTCATTGTTTCTTATACCGTAGGCATTGTCAACGGTGATATTTGCTGCGATGTATCACCATTTCAAGCAGAATTTCGATTTCTTGCTATAGCATAAGTAGCAGTAATAAAGCAGTAACATAATTCGATCAGGAAAGAAACGATGCAGTCTTCATCACTTTGACGACATGGTCTATATAATTTTGTGATAAAATATGAGGTAGTACAGTAATGTGTATTTGGAAATACTACTGTCCATTTTACAAATGCTTCTTTGTCCCGGAGACGCCGAAATTGGTGAGAATGGTGGAATTTCGAATTCCTGCTAACTGCATATTTAACAGTTCTAATTACATCAATTATTCCAAAAGGATTTAATCTCATACTTTGAATAACATCATTCCATCCAATGATAACTTGATGTCTAACTTTATTTACAAAATTCTTGTGCTGCTGCTTGCAAAATGAAAGATTACGATGTTTGTTTGCTTTTAAAGAATTTAATCCTTACGTTACAGAGTTGTATTCAAAAGAGTTTATTTTGATGTTAACGTGAAATTCTTAACTTAATGAAACTTGTCATTTAATGCAATTGAAAAGTTTTTTTACTTTACCATGTTGCATATTGCAATACATCCCATGACATGTCAAACTTGTCTCTGGTACTCTAGGGCCAATTATCACCCCGCTCACCTAATAGAGTATGCCTAGGTAAAGAAGTTATACATTATGTTCTTATACCTTTGTAAATTTCCTTGATATTTTGCTCATTTCAAAGTTTATTTAAATTGTCTTCTACAGTTTACACTATGTTTAATCTAATTCTCCGTATTTGATGACGATGATACCTTATATTTGATAAGTTTCAATCATCTTACAAACTGCTTATCATGATCTTATTTACTTGCCAATTATGTATGCCGTTTCATTTTTCTGTTATAGTGCAGTTATGGTTCCTGCAGGGATCATTTATTATGTTATAAAACCCATCGGTTCAAAAATATTATCTGGTTCCTATTCAAAACTAATCCTTCTGCTATTTTCGTGCAAAATCTTGCAGGATTCCCATACCAATTATTGCAGAAAATTGGAAAATATCTGTTGTAAATGTCGCAACAGGAAGAAACATAGTTCCAGCTCGGTAGTTTTAATTATGTTTGCTTCTATATATATTCATGTCTCATCTAATAAAGGGATGAAGTACCTGTTGGCGTAGCAAACTTTACATTCCATACTGCAGTATCACATTTTGACAACTTTCTTCATTCACCGTTTTCCGGTAACAGATTAATTTGTCCCCTGAAAACCACTGGTTGAAGAATGAGTAAAAAATTTTGATCGAGGATGAAGTGGAACAAAAATGAAATTTTAACTTGATTTTCAACTATACGCCTGATCTCTCTTATCTCTCCGACATGAAATAAATGATTCATATGGTCGTGTTCAATGTTCAGACAGCCATCTGATATCATCATATCAGAATTTGTAGTAATAGTCCTGATAACTTGGCATGATTTTTCGAGAGTACTTATATGCGCTCGTCTTACACTACTTTTGCGATGCCGATATTGATCGAAATATTTATTGCGAGGTACTGCTACTTCAACAGTAGTATTAACAGCATTTCAAACTTAAGTAATTAAGCTTAATGAACCAAGAAATTTGATCGATGATATGTGTATATATGGACCCTAAATTGTTATCAACCATTTAATATCCTTCAGTAGAGTATCTTTCAGTATCATTATCTTGAATGAATGTCTTGAACATTGCAAGTAAAGCACATGAACGTTCGTAATTTGATAAAACTGAAATTTCTAGAATTAGTTATTTTGAAATCTTTTTGAAAAAAAAAAAAAACAAAGGAAATGTGAACAACGTACAATGACTGTATCAGTTAATGTACAATGCCAAAGATTTATCAGTCACAAATTACTGAAATGAAAACCAAACATACCTTAAGTGATATGAATATATTACTGTCATACATTTGAGACATATCATTGTTATCTCTTTTGATACATACTGGATGTAGTGCGGGAACTGTTATGGCTTTCTCTACAGTGTACGTCATTGTAGCGACATCTTTATCGAAGGTGTATTTGCATATCATTCAGACAAGAGTATAACATGTACCACTGATATATCCACCCTTCCAGAATACCTCTTCTGGGCAACTTTCTATCTACCCATATTCAGAGATAGTATGTATATATATGCGCGGGATGGAACAAAGTTTCATTTATCGACAAGAAAGTTTCCTTCTTAATGCCAGTGGGTCACTGAATCAGTTCGGGTGGACAAGGCTTGGGTATATCAACAAGCGCAACTTCAGCTTATTTCAGAGGTGGTTGGTAACGTTTTGACGTACGTGAAATGAATTTGCAACATCCGACGCTGTTGCTAGCACTTATTGCTCTGACATGTTGTTACGTGATTTGTACGAAAATGGAAAGGGCACAGTATCCAGGAATTTTCGGTGGTAATACTTATTGGTATTGTTAGCGATATTCGCTTTTTCTCTCTCTGATCAGGAATTCATGACTCTAAGATTTATGCGAGATTTTTTTTTTTAAGGATATATTATCATTTATGTTTCGGATTTCGCAACATTAATATTTCAGACACTATTATTTGTCCGCATTTGTTTCCTAAAAACTTGCTTAGATTGCCCGAAGTTTTTGCACGTGAAGTTCTAGATAATACAGTACATTGGATGAGATCATTTAGGTTCATACGGCAAAGTCAGGAAGTGGTGGAGAGCGGAATATCATGGACACAGGCCAAGACTGTCTAATCAATGGCGTAGCAAAGAAGATGTGGACATTGTTCCTGAGTTGGTTGTTACAGACTTATTTTTGGACATGATTACTAAATGATGTTATAATTTGAAGTACCTCTTAACCTTACTTGAGGTAGCTTATTTTATTCAGATAACCAGGAGAGAAATTTTACGGATTTTCCTTTCAATGTGGAGGGAAAAGAGAATTCATGTGGTTTGAAATGAATTGGTCAATTTAATGGACATTATTGTTTATTTTATTATCACCACTATCTAATCTTTGCTTCTTTTCCGTGGTGATTTAGGCCATCGACCAATCGAGCTTCAAACTTGATGATACCTGGTGATGTACTTTATGAGGTACCCGATGATGGCAGTAAATTGGGTCTGAAAGCATATGATATGGGTGGACGCAAGAATATTTTGGCAGGAAGCAAATATAGGGGGAAGTATCCATCAGGAAAAAGGAAAAAGTTGATCCGTCAAAGTGTGTGGGACAGAAAGACGGTATATATGAGGTTACTAGTTCTTCTAATTTCATAGTATTACTTAGGAAAACTACGAAATTAAACAAAAGGTGGGAATTGTCAAAAGCAAATATTCTTTCGGATGTTTTTTTCTTTCTTGAAAGATCGGGTATTCTACACTTCCTATGATCATAAATTTAATTTCAGGGTGGACCATGTGAACGATGGTATCTGTTGTGCCGTAATGGAAAAGCGAAGAAAATTTTTTGTGCTAATGAGATGTATTGGAATGGTGATAAAAATCGTTGTGAGCCAAAGACCAATATTGTCTATTGTCGGTGTGAGTTTTTTTTGAACTTTTTATGTTTACTGAGTTAGCCGAACTGGGTTCTTTAAGGCATTCATTAGCTAATTGGTTTAACTGTTAGCAGTTTATATAAAATGTTCTATTTGCAGTGAAGTTTGACTGTTCTGGAATGGATGATGGTATTTACGTCAACGGCTGTTCGAATGTCTACTGGTTTTGTAACAGTGAGATTGCATCACTTTCCAAGTGTCCAAATGATTTATACTTTAGTATCAGTAAGCTAAAAGTAAGTTTTCCATTCTGTAATGATTTTAATTCGATATTCTTTACTTTGCTTGTTTACAGTGTGATCTCAAAGAACGGATACCAGCATGTGGGGGGATCAATGAAAATGAAATAAAATCCATCATCTCTCAGAAGAAAATTTCCAGGAAGTCAAGACAGGACTGGAAGGAACGTAAGTTATGAGGTTTAGTAGAAATGAGTTTAATTTAGCTTCCTATTATTTTCTTATTTTCTAAGGGTTTGAAGAGGAATCTGGAAACTTAAAATTGACTGTTCAGAAGTTACTCACAAGATGTTGGAGTCTGACCGGAAACAAGGCGTTTGTGAAGAGCTGAAAGACGGGAAATATGCCATTGGTAAATGTTATGGGAAGTTTCTTTTTTGCGTCGATGGAAAGAGTTTGGTCGTTAATTGTCACAACAATCAGCTGTATTCCCCTGAACTTCAGCAGTGTACAGATGCTATAAATTTACCGTCTTGTCGAGATTTTACGAGTCTGGAAACAACTACAGTTGCTGGGTGAGTTATCATTTGGCAAACCTAAATTTAGTAATCAAGATATTTGGGAAGTTTATTCCTCACCTCTTATTTTAGATATTCTGTTTCATGTTCTTCGCTTCCTGATGGGACCTATGAGATGGGAGACTGTGAAAAAAGCTTTTCAATTTGTCGTAATGGTTAGTTATAGTTTAGTTTTCTTATTCCTTGAATGACCTATTTGTCCTATGATCTCGCGCTTTTGCTAAATTCATTATGAAGCCTGATTAATTAATGTGGTGGAAGTATTTTCAACTCTTCACTGGGCTTGATGAACTTCGCACTAATGTCGATAGTTAATTTTATGATGCTTTACTCTGCAGAGTAGCTGTGTTTATGTTCAGGAGTGGGAAGTAATGCTTCATGTGGCCCGGGTCTCGTGTACAATGGACAAACAGGACACTGCGATTATGAATTCAACGTTGAGAAGTGCCCACAGTTTAAAAAAAATGAACCGAAAGAACATGAATTAGATTTAGCACATACAGGTACAAATATCATTGATCATTTGGCAATGTAGAAGACAGAAATCTGCATATATTTGCTTTGGAACGTTCAATGGATGGAAGCTCAACTGGGTCAGGATTAGGCTCTATGTCGATATAACTCTGATGGAAATTTTTCAAAGAAATTTAATTCGAAATTTGAGAACCTGAGAAATGTTGTTTAGGAATCGTACACAAAGTAATGGGACCTTACCGACAGCAAAATGTTTGTCAAAAGTGGGAAAATGGCATGTATGCAATTACAAAATGCTACGGGAAGTACCTTTTCTGCATTGATGGCAGAGCTCTTGTTGTTGTTTGCAGCGACGGACAACTATTCTCACCTGAACATCAGCAGTGCATGGACATTGAAAAGTTACCTTCTTGTGCTCATTTTGCTAAACCGGAAACAACGACTACTCCTGGGTAAGGTCTAATTTCTTACTGATAGAAATCGATCGGAGTATCTGAATACTGGATAAATGGGCTTTTGAAAATTTATTCTGTTCGTTGTTTCAGATATCCTGCTCAATGTTCTTCGCTTTCTGATGGAGTCCACGAACTGGGAAATTGTGAACGAGATTTTTAATTTGTTTTAATGGTTAGTTTTCTACCACTCTTCAGTTTTCAGTATAATCTTGTGCGAACAATTTCTCCATAATTGTTTGGATATTTAGGAGAGGGAAGTATTGCTTCATGTGATCCGGATCTTGTATATAATGGGCAAACAGGGCATTGTGAGTACAAGTCTAAAGTTGAAAAGTGTTTCAAGTACGGAAAAAACAAACGAAGACGAGACAAATCTTCTTTATCACATAAAAAAGCCGGTAATCATAAATGGTTTGATCATCCGGAAAACAAGAAATTTCTCAAATCTGAATGTGTGGTTTTTTTAAAAAAATCCGATTCACCGGAAGACAATTTGGTGGACTCGGCGTTTGTTTGCAGATTGTCGTTGTGAGGGACAAAAGGATGGTCTATATGCAGTAGGATGCACAGGGAAATTCTATTCGTGTTCGAATGGTATTCCAACCGGGCTTGAATGTCCAAGTGATTTAGTTTTCAATGTTGATAGTGGTTTTTGCGATTATCCGAAGAATGTTGTTGCTTGCGGTGGACAACAACCAATGTTAAGTGATGAAGCCGACATTGATGGGTAAGTCAGCTTTTCTTTAGATTTCCAGTTTCCAGTCACAAAAATAACGGAACGTTTTTTATCTTTGGAAGAGAGGAAGCTGCTTCGAAATTAGTTTCCGGATGCTCAGTTCTGGAAGATGGAATTTACGGCTTATCACCATGTGGTTCCGGATATTATCATTGCTGGCGTGGTTCAACGTCTTTTGCAAGATGCGCATTTGATTTGGTGTTTAATCCTTCGTTGAATAGATGCGATTTCAGGTGACACATTATATAAAATGTTAATGTGCATACCATTGAGATTTATTTCTTTATTTTTTGAATTTTACTTTTATTTCAGGGAGAATGTACTAGGCTGTCCAGAGTACAACAAGATATCAGATAAAATCAAAAAGCCGATACATAGACCTACGATTAAACCTATAAAAGGTGTGTATGCGAACTGTTTTTGGCTATATATTAGTTTATATCAGAAGCTATCTCCTATCGTTACCTGCTTCTCATTGCAGTCACTGTCATATTTATTTTAAGATGATACTTCAAAATGTGAGGAACTAAGCGATGGTTTTTATGCCGATGGTTGCAATAGAACCTACTACGGCTGCGCAAATGGCAAAATATTTTATATGAATTGTCCGTGGAATCTTGCTTTCAATTTTCGCAGTGGTACTTGCGATGAGCCGAAGAATGTCGAAGCGTGCAGGTCTGGGGTCCAGATAGTCTTGTTGTACTGGTGATACCTTTCACTTTGTTTTTTGCATGGTCATTTTCATGACTAATTGACATTGCAGAGGTACTTCAAGTGAAGAAATGTATTCATTACTTGACAATATTGTGCCGGTGATGCCAAGTTGTACTGCTCTTCCAAATGGACCACATCCACTTGGTCTTTGCTTGGCGAATTATATTTTATGTCAAGATGGCATTATTCACTTAACCAGTTGTCCTAAGTCAATGGTTTTTGAGCCAGGCAATTCGAGATGTGTCTTGAGATCTGACGTTGTCGCATGCAGAAAAGTCAGTCAGCCTCCTAAAAATGAATTAGGTAACAGGGATTCAGTAATTTATGACTAAATTCTGTAAGAATCTTGCAAAACAGTTTGTTCTTGAAGTTTCAAGTCACACTATCTTAATAAATTGTTACTGATTACACAACGATGTTGTTAACTGTAGATGTCTACTGTACTGCTCGACCAGATGGGATATTATCATATAACTGTTCGAACAACTTTTATATTTGTGCGAAAGGAAAGACGTATTTGTTTGCATGTCCTGATGGGACAGTTTACGACAGTAAATTTTGTCGATGTGAGAATTCCGCTGAAGTTCAGTCTTGTGCCGAAACTGTCTCTTTGATAGCTACATTACCACAGAGGCCGTTGAATAACTTACCTGGTGTGATAGCGGAAAGCGATGATAGATTTTGTGATGGTCTTCCTGATGCAAATTATGCAGCCGGACCATGTTCGACAGTTTTCTTTTCCTGTGTTGTAAGTGCTTCATTTGGACTCTAAAATTATTCACTTTAGTTCAGTTTCAATTTAATCTCATTAAATTAGTAATTTCAGCACATGAGAAAAGTGTTAATGTCATGTCCTGAAATGCTTGTGTTTGATGAATCAACCAATCGATGTGAAGAACGAGAAAACGTCGCAGAATGTCGAAGCAGTTCAGTAGTATCTGAAAACGTTTCAGCGGATGGGCAAGATACACTGGAACGACTGATATCTTCTACGATTACACCTTTATGTATGGGACAAAAGGATGACATTTATCCGCTGGATTCCTGCTTGAGGAGAT
Source organism: Loa loa (assembly GCF_000183805.2). Classification (NCBI taxonomy): domain Eukaryota; kingdom Metazoa; phylum Nematoda; class Chromadorea; order Rhabditida; family Onchocercidae; genus Loa; species Loa loa. The sequence goes on along the minus strand of NW_018108183.1, from coordinate 215,986 downwards.
ATTTGCAATGTTACAATCAGGTTGATTTTGTGAGAAAATTCATTTTATCCATTTCGAAAATACTCGAGAATTATTAAGACTATTTTAGAAAGGAATAGTGAGATATTGTCCAGATAACATGGTGTTTGATGGAACTATCGCTGCTTGTATTCCAAAAGCAGATTGTAATCAAGTTATGACATCATCAAATGAACCATCCGGAAGTGTAGGAAATGATGATAGTGAAAATATGAAGTTAACTGAAACAGGTAAAAATTATATTTCCGTCTATTTTAGATGATCATCATATTACTGGATTAGGAGTACTAAAAACTTAAAGCTTTTTTTCTGTTATTGTGTTTGTCTTTCGTTTTTTGTATGCGATATTTTAATTTTTTGTTTTTTCGTAGCAACGTCACGTTGTTATGAATTAGCGGATGGTGACTATTCGGCCGGTTGTGTTCCGGACTTCATAACATGCATCGATGGTTTTGAAATCCGTAAGAAGTGTCCCAACTCAACAGTATTTTCGAATGTTTTGCGTCGTTGTGTGTCTTATGACCAGTGCGCATTTTTGATGCACCGAGTATTAGCTTCGTTCTACCCATCACATAGAGTTGATAATCATGAAGGTCAGTATTTTTTTAGTCTCAGTATTTTTCTGTAGGTTTTCCATGAATTTTGCTAAAAAAATCAAATTTCCTACAGAATGGGTGAAACACGAAGGCGCTATGAGCACATCATCAGTTTCTGGTCCTGAATTATCAATGTCGGAAGCTAGTACCTCAGGTTAGTAATGAGTTTTTCTTGTGTTTTTCGCATGTCAAAAGTTGGAAAGCAGCAAAGCTATTTCAAAGAGATGGACTGTCGAACTTTGTAAGATCGCATGATTGTAACTTACCTATGCTATGGAGCTACCATAGTAATAATCAAGTTTTCACTGGACTAAATAACGCATTCTCCCTGCGCATTGTACATGTGCCACATTAATCATCAGTAAGGAACTGAACAATCATATAAGCGCAAAAATGAAAAGTAAAAAAATCTAGGATCACAAACGGTCCAAACTAATAGGGTATTCTATGTGTTTGATTATTCTGTAAGGTTTATTTTCTGGTGCAGCTACAAAATGGTGTAGATATGCTCAAGTACAATGCCTCAATACACTCAATGGAATGCCAAGTAAGTTCACTGTTTGCTATTTTCTTTATTAAATTTGGTCTCGCTATCTGAAAATAACTTGGTAGTGGTAGGTAATATTCACGAAAACTCCAGGTAAGCTGACTATTGTTGAATGCTAGCTACAGTTCACATCATGCTTGATTGTGTTTTTGCGACATGTTGGTGGAATATTTTACATATTTGACTCTTTCAAATTTAGTTTCTGGTGAGGATGTGAATCGTTGTGAATATGCTAGAGTGCAATGTACCAATGAAGGTATTGATAGTGAAGAAATTGATCGACTACCAAGTAAGTACCAAATTTCCGGCTTTTTTCTCTTGAAATACATTCTCGATAAGTAGCTGTTGAAGGTAATATTCTCAGAAATCTTGTAAAACCGTAAGAGTGGTTCTAATCGACTAACATCAATTGAAATCCACACCATCGATTTAATGGTTTGATGACTTTTACCCTGCGTCTTTTAAAAGGTGCTCAAATAGGGCTGTGCGAATCGTTCTCATTACAGGTGAATATTCTTTAGCTGAATATTTTATTTTTTAGAAACAATTGCCGTGGTGATTTCGCTTTTACTTTGATCTTGCAAATGTATTTTAGCCGATGAAGAGCCAGAAACAGTAGAATCACAGCCTGAAGAAGAAAAGGAGGATGAGAACCGCTTCTGTGTGCCAGAAATATCCGAAAGCCGAATAGGTTTGTCGAGATAAATTTAAGTCTCGGAAATTTTTTCTTCGTGCATTTTATAGGTAGACGCAGTTGCAGATGTGAGCAAATTTTACAGATTCAATCAGATGTGATAATTTGGATGATGGCTTATATGCGTTGGATTGTTCGAATAAAGTTGTTGTTTGTAAAGATGGTTGGAAAAGAATTTATGGATGTCCACAGGGACAGTTGTTCATTCCTTCACTTTTAAAATGTGATGAATCTTGGAAGTGTACGGATAGCAATTCCTGTGGATCGGGTTTTGTTGGTGTAGTTTATTTAGGAAAACTTGAATCGATTGCATCATCATCTCCGTCAATTTCATCTCCGTCAATTTCATCTCCGTCAATTTCATCTCCTTCAATTGGTGAGTTCGTTACAAGGATTTATATTTTATTGGTTTATCACAAAATCATAAGTACTTTAATTTTATTATCTTTAATTATCCTATCTGTTTAGGTGGTTTTTCATGCGCAGATAAAGATGATGGAAATTATGGAAGGCAGTGTTCACCGATATTCATTAAATGTGTCCAAAAAATACCAATTTTGATGAAATGCCAGACAGGGCGACTTTTCGACCAGCATTCCGGTCGCTGCATATTTTTAGATCACTGTCCCATGTTACCAACCACTCTTGATATTGGCAAGGTATTCCTGTAAATTTTCGTTACTTATCGAAATTTAAGTGGCTAAAAATCTATACTGCAGGTCCGGTGTGTTGAAAATGAACGTTTGGGAATTGGCATTTGCAATAATTATTATTATGGATGTTCAAATAGCAAGTTTGTTCTTCATAAATGTCCGCCTGGTCAAACTTTTGATGCTGTTCGTGGAGTTTGTGACTTGAAATGCAACCTTTGGACGAGTACACCCGTGTGTAATCCTGGTGAAATTGTTCCTCTTGGGCGTTGTAGAAATACGTATTTAGAATGCAGTGCCCAACGAACTTTCGAAATGAGACATTGCATGAGGGTAATCGTTTTCATAGTACTTCCAAGTCTTTTCTAAGTATGCGATTTAGAAAAAGAATTCTGATTATTTTTCAGGATAGAGTTTTCGACTCAACACTCCTTATTTGCCGATTTGGGCATGAAATTGCGGAATGTTTAGGAAATCCCACAAAAGGAGCTGGAACCATTACTGTTCCTGCGCTATATGTAAGGTTTAAATGTTTGTTTTGCGCTTCCTTACTCTTCATTCTTCATTCCTTATCAAGTTCATATTTTTAGCGTGTGCACGATTCATTTAAACAGCCATTGCAATCCAATCCATATTTAACACAGAATCAACATTATAGAAATTCATATCGATTGAGGTTACCATATGCACAATCCGTGAGAAATGCACCATATAGAAGTAATTAATGTCTTTTAGTTTTACAACACTTTCACGTTTCCATTTTTTCTCGTCTTTACATTTCTGTGTTTCTTATTTGTACTTTCATGTCATTCGATTCTTTTTAATAACTGAGGAATCTGGGAAATTTTCAACACATGATACTTAATACAGATCAAAACATGTTATTTGGCACACTGCGAACTCCATCACACAACGTATTCATTCCGCCGATGACTCGAGAACAGCATGCTCCACATGTTCTTAGAAATTCACCTGTTCAGATGAGGATTGTCAAAGACACTTTCCGCGTTGTTCCATCTCTACTTCGCAATATTCCAGTAAGCATATGGTAATGTTAAACGGGGCTGTTTTGATTTGTTCTTTTTTTTTGTTAAGCCTGTGGTAGTAATAGGATGAAATTTTACAGAATATGCGGAATCTGCGATTTGTTGATCAGTTTCAGCTGCCTGGTAATCTTCCGATGTATTCTTTTGTGACTTCACAACCTTCACCTTCGTGAGTAGATTTTTGCTTTTTCTTAAGCGGCTACTGCTGTTATGGTTAAACATTCAAAGTTCTCAGTTATAAAAAGAAGTGTGATTCAAGAAGAAGGTATGATTTTTTCAGGTATGATTCAGTAATGGCTTCGTTAATGGATTCCGATGGAACAACTGACAGTAATGAAGCAGCAGATAGTTTAGAAGGTTTAAAACAGTTATTGGAGTTCATAGTGTTGCGTTTTACGAACAAAACCTGTGACTGATGATTTTGTATCAGGTAGCGGTGAAAGTGACAATGCATCTGCGGTAACTGATGGTCGTCGCATCAAGCGTGATGTGTCATTTGAGACGGAACCTTCAAAAATGGTAGTGGAATTTGGAACAGGGTTGGAGGAGAAATTGGAGACTGATTTGAACACGGAATTGGAGGTAGCACAACTTTTTGCTGCTGCCTTATAATACCTCATCTTTTGTTTCTGACTGAGTAGTGAGGTTCTATTTTATATTGCAGGAGGGTTATTTCGAGAGTGAACCGGATCTCTGTCCCTCCAAAACACATTCAGCCAATATTACGTTAGGTGTTTGTCGTCCGAGTTACATCTTTTGTAATGTGAAGGTGAGATAATGAAATGTGTTTCTAATCTGACTTGAAATATATTGAGCTTTGACCTTTACGTTCCCTAGTATTTTGAAACTTCATTTCCATCATTTTTGACAAATTTGTAGGGAAATTCGGTTTATGTTGTGGACTGCAACGATGGAGAGCTGTTCGATAGTGAGTTAAAAGAATGTGTACCAGCAGCAGACTGTGTACTACGAGCATTATATCGTCAGAGCAATGATAATGAAAGTAAGATTTATCTTGTTCCATAATTATCACTGGTTGTAAGGGAATTAGTTGTCATTTAAAACTTCTACTGTAGAGATATGTTAACTCAAATAGTCCAAAACGACTATTCGGCTATCTGAGTTCATGAGTTTGTATTTCACTATCGTTGGTATTTTTCGACTGTTTGGATCGACACTTATAAATCTCATATACGCATCATAAAGGCAAAGGTGAGAAGTTATTCAAAGTTCATTCTTTGCCAAAATATTTTTTTATACTACAGGAACTCCGTGCGCTTTATTGCCAGACGGTACATATTCTCTTCCGGGTTGTAGCCGGTATTTTCTTTCTTGTGTATCCAACAAAGCAGTATTGAGAAATTGCGCAAATGGACTATATTATGATGGAAGCAAACAACAATGTGACTACAAAGAACGTGTAGCTATTTGTAATAGTGAAAGTACAATTTATGAACAGTCTTTGCCTAGTGCAAAAGGTTATTTATAAATCTAAAAAATTATGATACTTTAATGGGAAGTAATTAAGCGCTTTATGGATGGCAGTGGTGCGGAATGTTGCGCAATAAGGATGCCTATTTCCCAGTTCCGGAAAGAGGTCGTCACCCTTCTCTTCTTCCTTCTTTATTCCTCCCTTATAATTTAGTAATCCATTTATCTGATCAGATTGCCACTGTTTCCCATCCCTCACTTCATGCTAATTTGTACTGTCAACGGAATGACAGATTGGTATAACTACAACTTGATACATCTGCTTTCATTTATACAAATTGC
>NW_018108183.1:186547-210642 GCF_000183805.2 Loa loa | reverse complement strand
ATTTTTCGACTGTTTGGATCGACACTTATAAATCTCATATACGCATCATAAAGGCAAAGGTGAGAAGTTATTCAAAGTTCATTCTTTGCCAAATATTTTTTTTATACTACAGGAACTCCGTGCGCTTTATTGCCAGACGGTACATATTCTCTTCCGGGTTGTAGCCGGTATTTTCTTTCTTGTGTAATCCAACAAAGCAGTATTGAGAAATTGCGCAAATGGACTATATTATGATGGAAGCAAACAACAATGTGACTACAAAGAACGTGTAGCTATTTGTAATAGTGAAAGTACAATTTATGAACAGTCTTTGCCTAGTGCAAAAGGTTATTTATAAATCTAAAAAATTATGATACTTTAATGGGAAGTAATTAAGCGCTTTTATGGATGGCAGTGGTGCGGAAACGAAACTTTTGTTTTTAATACGAAACTTTATTGCCAAACGATGCATATGCTCTTCCAGGTTGTAATTTGCATTTCCTTATCTGTGTATCCATATATCTTCCGCATGTGCTACAAACCTTTTATGAAACAGCGGCCGCAAAACGTAACGGAAACAAAGTTTAAAAAAAAAAGTCGAGCAGAATGAATATAAAATTCAAAAATGTGTGGCATTAATCTCATGTTGTTTCAGGTCATTCGAATCTTGAAAACGTGATGGGCGAGATAAAAATGGAGGTAGCAAATGCTGACCATGAAGTACCCTCCATGTTACCAAACTTTACATGCTCCATAAACAGTACCATATCTCTCGGTTGTTCACCAACTTTTGTTATATGTTCTGGCGGTATTGTATACATATTCAATTGTGGTGGCGGTCTCGTTTTCGACCAGGCAAAGAACCTAATTATCAAATTTTTGATTTTTTCTTTCTGCATATTGCTAGGGTGAATTATTTTTGTAATTGTTTGTTTTAAATCTGGATAAACAAGAAGTAGAAATTAAATGAACTTGCAGACAACGAGCTCATGTAATAGAATAGAGGATACTTCAGAATGTGATGAACAAGATAATAAACGAAGAATGCTTTCAGTTACTAAAGGATTCAGTTCCTCTTCGCCACTGACAGAATTTGGTAAAAATTTCTTTTTTGTTTAAATCGTCAATTTCAAACTACAAAGTAAATCAAGTCATTGGCCAAGATTTAAGTTTGTTTCGTCCTAACTTCATATTTGATCAGTCCTTCAGTTTCAAATATTCGAAAAATACGGTTTAAAATGGCACCATAAAATGTCGAAGGATAATGTCTAAAATTAATCATATCTAAAATTAGTTTGGACCTTTTCAGTATGTCATGAAATCTTGCTTGTTTCAGATAATTTACCTCATACGTCAGTAAATTTGACTAATGTTTCATATGATGCTTCAAGTTTTGATTGTATGAGTGTTCCTGATGGATTGTATGCTTCTCATTGCTCACCACTGTTTTTCGTTTGTTCCGGTTAGTCTTTCGTCATAAATGAACAACTGAGTGTTTTATGTTTTAGTTGAGTATTTTATGTTTCCGTAATTTCTACGATTTTCATAATTTTCCAGTTGATCACATAACTGGATTCGTATGCCAGGATGCATTAGTTTTCAATCTTGAGACTGGGTTTTGTGATCAAAAAGAACATGTTTCATCTTGTGAAAAAACTAATCTCGTGAATAGTTCTCCTACTACATCATCCTCTATCGCTGAAAAATTATCGCTGGAACCAAGTTTTATCACCGCTCAACCATCTCATCATTCAACTCGTAAGTGTGTTCAATCCATATTGTCTATTTTCATCTTCTGATTACTATATGAATAAGATGGAATAATACAGTTATTGATTAAATCCGGATGTTTTAAGCACTGAAACGATGGGAATGTGAGAAAGGATTCAGTGGTATAATGTCGAGAGGTTGTTCAAGGAAATTTACCGTCTGTATCAACGGTGACGATCATTTATTCTTTTGTCAAGAAGGATTAGTGTATAACATCGATACCAGTCGTTGTGATCATGCACAGAACGTTGCTGCTTGTGGTAGTAAAGCTGGAATTCCGTTCAGAAAAAGAGCACATGGTAAGACCTTTTCTTTTTTTGAAATTCTTTTCTTTCTTGTCCTTGCGATTTCTGATCTTTCAGAAATATCTCATTTGAAAAAACATTTAGCATCGAGCATTCGTATTGCGGATTTGCGAGCAGCTGAACCTTCAAAGCAAACGATGCATGCACGTTGTTACGCGTCACGAGGTCAAATTGCTGCATACGGGCATTGTCGAGGAGAATATATCTACTGTCTGCGCGATGGAACTCTTCGTAAGGTAAGTGTAGTCGAGCGATAATTTAGTGCAAATTTTTTGTTATGCACGTTTGTCATCCTTCTGCCTTTTGGCATCTCTCTTTTCGTGCCTTTTTACCCACTGGTACTTTTTTTCTTATTCCTTTACCCATCAAGTACCGTTATGTTTCAGTCGTACTGCATAAATGGTTACATGTTTGATGAGGATGTTGGACGTTGTGTTCCAGCTGAAGTTTGCGGAATAATTGGTGGTGCTGTTGCGGAATCAGTATCATTAACAAAGGAAAAGTGTGATGGTGTAGAAGATAATATTTCAAAGGGAATTGGACCGTGTTTAAGTGAATATTACGTGTGCAAGAAGGTAAGCTGGTAGTGAGCATATATTCTTCAGGAATTGATAAAAGCACAGAAATCTTTAGGAAATGACCAAAGCATATAAGTTTTCAGGAAGTGACGATTTTCAAGTAAGATTCTTGTATTTTTAGGGTGTTCCGATTCGTAGACGTTGCTTTAAACATTTGGAAACATTTTCTGCAACCGCTGGTGCATGTGTAGTACGGTCACTGAATCCTGAATGCCGACAAAGCCCGACTATACCAACCGATGGAATTAAAAAACTCAATAATGCTGACGATTTCTGTATCCATCGACTGGATGGCTTATACCGGCATCCGACAGACTGTGCAAGAATTTTACAGGTTACTCAAATTCTTGTGCAAAATTCCCACTGTTTCATGTGGTGAATACAACATGTGCGAAGATGCCGGTTCTCTACAGACAAATTACCGGAATCATTCTTTTTTAGTGTTTTGGGGAGGAGATATTTGAGCATTTGCCATGCAATGATGGATTTGTTTTCAACGAAATATCCGGTGGCTGTGATTATAAAAGCAACGTGCCTGAGTGTGCTGGTACTTCTGAGAAATCCATTGAAGGTAATTTGTATTCGTAATGTCCTAACTAGTATATTTCTTTTATATTTTCTCTCAAAAATTTTAGGAATTTGTCTGAAATATGTTTTCACAGGTAACAATTCGTCATCAGCAGGTTTAAACTGTGAGGGGAAATCCCATGGTGACCATCTTGCAGACGAAAAAGATTGCTCGGTGTTTTATCGATGCGTATGGGGCAAATTGGAAAAGTTTTTTGTCCAGAGCATACTGTTTTTAATCCCTTACTGAATGTATGTGACCTCCCGAGTGCGGTACCTTATTGTAAAGTTACTATGTGACATTTGTGATTTGCATTTCCTGAGCTGTATTACTGTATTTTCTGAATAGATCGTAAAGATGATTGATGATATTGACGAATTCTTTCAATTGAAATTTTAAAAAAATAATATATTGCCGTCTTAAGCTCAAATTGTATAATACATTGATTTTTGTAATAATTTACAGCATTGAATGATATGCCCTGAATTTTTTTTTTACTTACTTTGATAGAACTTGTTTGATGTTAATAAATTGTTATGAAATGAATTGCGTCAGTGAAAATTATTTACCGGCAATAGTACTGGGTAGAAGAAGTTTAATAAGATTTCATTAATTTTTGTTGAGAGATCTCGATGATATTTCCTGGCAAGAAGTTGCTGCCACATAACAGGTAGAAGATCTTGTGTCGAAGATTTATTATGGTTTAGATTGGATCACCGAAATATTATTTCGGTTGGTCAAAACTTCGTACGTAGGGAATACACGCATGTGTATCAGAAACACACGCACGCACATGCAGAAATCCTAATTCTTAGTGTGTGTTTAATTTGATTATTGTTTCGTTGAAAATCCATTCCTCCTTATCGCAATCTATTCTATTTCCCATCTTTTGATTGATGATCTCATATACCTTTCCTAATAATAACGACTCATTATAATGGTGGAATCATTATAATGATTTCATCAATTTGTCATACCCTTTGATGCCATTTTCTCCTCTATTTCCATCCACATCTAATATTGTTATTCCATATTTTTTCAATTGAAATCACTTAACAACAGTATCCCTTCCTTTTATCATCCAATTATCATTCCTACTCTTTCAACATTCTCTTCATATTCAGCAATCAATTTATCATTCATATAATGTATTCTGCTGTAGCAATAACATGATTAATAAAATGATTATAAAAATTCCTCTGTAAAAAAACTTCATATATTTAACACGTGTATTCACGTATACCTACGTATACTCATGTGTACTACTATTAAAAGTATGGAGATGAAGCTTCTATTATTGTGATTTAACCATAAAATGTTTCCCTTTTTTTTTCTTTTATTTACCAAAAAAGCACATCTTTAATAAGGCAAGAACAGTGAAAGAAAAAATTTAATAAAGAGTATTTAATTTATCCCATAATCTCTCTAAGTACTGCAATATCCTCTTAATATCTCTCGAAATACTGTAGTATCCTCTTGATAATTTTTTGATAACAGATAATTTTTCGTTTTTAGATAAAACTGGAAAAATATCATAATGCGAACATTTAAATGTATTGATAAAAATGGATGCATTGAATTGCACAACAATGTATCATAGATGGATTCTTATCATGCTGCTTCCTCTTTTAGCTTTTCAATTTGTTTCCGAGTATATTCGGCATCTTGTATGATAAGTGTACTCATTGTAGCATCCATAATGATATTTGGAATATTTTTCTCTTTAAAATCCACACACATCACATAATCCACAATAGTTTTTGCAGAATCTTCGGGATATACCCGAAAACGTCCACCGGCAAGTATTACATGCCCTCTGAAATAAATAATTTATCAATTACTAAAACTAAATATCTTATGTAACAGCAAAATTTTAACAATTAAAATAAGATATTATAATCTTAAAATATTATCAATATTATCTAAAATATCATCATGAAAAACCAAAATATTATCATTATCATAAATCAAAATGTTATCGGCGAATATATAATTTAAGCTTTGATTAAAATAGATCTGAAAAAAATTAACCTACTTCCAAACATAGAAGTTATTATAAACTTTTTCCTTTATATATTATGATAATCTTGAAAGTTGAATATAAAAAACTAGAAAGAAAAAAAAGAAATCAGAAAGTTTATATTCTCAATATGTCTAACCGAATTTTCTGTGGATTACATTCGATGTCCGAGAGACTGAAACTTCGTGCTGCTTCAATAATTTCATCATCCGAACTACGAAACGTACGACACATCAGAAATTCTCGCCCTTTGATCTTTCCAAAATCTTTCATTGCATACTAAATAATCATTATTATTTAAACTTAAATAATTCAATTGAAAAAAAAAGAAAATCGATAAATTGCATGAAATTTGAAAAAAGTGACATCAGTTCTCAGAAATTTTTGAAATTCACAATTCTGAACGTCTTTTTTTTCATCGTTTTTAGTTTATAAATGACAATAAAATCATCAATTGTTTGTTTGTATCAACCATTAACCATGTCAATCAGCTAACAAATTTGATTTCTGCTTATTGAAATTTTCAATCAAATTCAATCACAAATTTAATTGCAAAATATTTCACACATTTCAAATGTTTACATAAACGACATCCATATTTGATGCCAATTCATCAATAATTTTAACACTTGAAATATTTTTGTTGTATTTCGCAATATCAGCAAAATTTTCCCAATGTTCCGCAAATGATGCCTGTAGAGGGAAATCGAATATGGTCTGCAAAAAAATAAAATCAACAATCGTCAACAATTAACAATTTTTATTTTGACATTACTTTCATTTTTAGAGGTATGAAATAAAATTAGAAATATCGTTGGAAAATATTCAACGAATCATCCAATTTAAAACCTTCTTCAGTATAGCTTTTTTTTTTTTGAAATGAAAATTGATTTGAAATTAGTGTCATTCATATGGTATTATAATAAATTAAAAATTTTACACCTAAAATAAAAGAAAGAATTGAGAGAGAAAAAAAAAATACCCTCATAGTGAAAATCTTTCCTACAGCAAAATGTTTTGAGAAAACAATATCATTTCTGTTAGCACTTTTTTGTTTCCATCCTTCATGAGTCTCGAAATCGGGCATGTTGACAAGTTCCAGCATATCTTGTAATGCATCATTGGCATGTCGCATTCCTTCCGCATACTTTTAATTTTTTTTTTTTTTATTTTTAGAATTTTTGAATTATTTAACAATTATCCAATTTTATTAAAGTCTTTCTTAAATTAATTGCAAATGATAGTATTTTATTCAAAAATATTAGAAAGATACTAACTTTCTCAACATTTGATTGGATAATATTCGGGATGATCGTCGAAGTTATTGCTGATGCCATTTCAATCTATGTAGAAGAAAGTTGCTGTCAAAATCATTTGATGATTTGGTAAATGATTGTTTATACTTTACGATAACCATTATATCAGCGATACAAAAGGTCAAAATAATGATGACATATAAGTTATATAGTGATAACATATAAATTATAACGATAATTTATAAAGACACGTATGAGAAAGGAGAGTTTATGTTGTGATAACAAAACTTTTTGTGATAATAAAATGCAGTTAAAGCAAATTTTTAGCGTATGAGAAAGAACAAGCATTGACATGATATACGATTGTATTAAAATTTGAAACTTAATTACATATTGTTTACTTATTTTATTGTTTTTCATCCTTATCATTGTTTTGCCTTTAATTGGATTATTCACTAATTTCAATATTTGCTCAGTTTTTATTACACATTTACCTGCTAGTTGCAATTTCAAAATTGCATACCGAATTCCTTTTTATGAATATATTACTTTTCCTTTTCTTTTTTTTTGCCCCGAGTAACTAAGTGTGGATCATTGAAAATGGCGGTAAGCAAGACGAAATGAAATCATGTCGATCAGATGTACTCATTTAATTATCATATCGATCCAGATATATACTCATTTAACTATCATATCGATCAGATACACTAAATTAATTGACAGTTATGCAGTTCAATGCTTTTCAACCGATTTAAACTAGTTACAATGAATTTTAAAAAACGAAGAAATTAGCTTACAGCTATGGAGGTGAAAAAAATTTGAGGATTATTGATCATGCAGAATAAATGATATGAATTATATCATCCATGAGCTATTTTATGAATTTAAAAAGGACAAAACAAACTTTTAAAATCATTGATTGGGATGAAATTTTACGATTGGAATACATCATCAATATGCATTTAAGCAAATAAAATGACGGTAAACAAAGAAAAGTGCCTCTCGTTGAAGCAATTTGTAACGAATTTTGGTGATAGTCGGAGGATCTTAATACTTTTTTTTTTTCTCTCTGCTTCTGTTTTTTTCTTTTTTTTTTTAGTGAAAAAAAGTGAGAAAAAGTATAATGGATGAAAACGAGATTCACAAAAAGGAGACACGAAATAATTCATGCAAAATTTGGTGGTACAACCAAAACGCAAATTCTCTCAACCAATTGAAATATGTAAAGTGTTAATAAAAACAAGAAAAAAAAAAGGAAAAATGATAAAACTAAAAATCTAAGATTGAATCAAGAAAAACAGGTATATGTGTAAGTTAAGTAAAATGGAAAGATTAAAAAAAAAGAAAAAAGAAAAAAAAAGATGAAAAAAAAGGGTGAGAAAAAGAACGAAAGGACTGCTTAATTTAAATAAATTGTAAGTAATGTGAATATTTCAAAAAAATAAAAAAATAAAAAAAGGGGAAGAAAAAAGGAAAAAAGAGTAATTTGCTCAAATGTATCAAGGTGACTTTCGGTTTTCCCATCAAATGATTTTAATTAATGTATTACACAGCAGGATGAGTTGATAAAATTTGAAGTGATAGAGAAAAATGATGAAATACAAGTGTGATAATTGTTAGGAATAGTTAAATGTTGCCTAACGGAATGTTAATTAAAAGTGTAATGAAATGATGCGTAAGAAGGATAAATGAACGAAGGATTGATGGTCCAAATGATGGTAAAGATGAAAAGAGAGGTATGTGGAAGCAAAAAAAAAAAAGAAAACTTTGAAAAATGTGAACCTTAACCGTTTGAAAACTTTTTAAACCAACCTTTTTATTATTTCCGCAATTACTAATGCAATTCACAATTACTATAACATGCCAAATGAAGAACAAAAAACAAAAGAATGGCTCAGGGCGAATTTTTCGTAGTAAACTATTTTCGACTAGTTTTATTTAATTGATTTGCTTTTAGACTTCTTTTTTTACCTTACTTTTTATTTTATTTACTTTTCTTTTTTGTTCCATTCTGTTTTTTCTTTCTCTTTTTATTTTTGATTTTCATAGCTTTAATTGATATAAGGATTAAGTATTAAATGATAGTAATTTTTGGTCTAAAAAAAAAAGGAAGGAAACTAAAAAAATGTTCAAATGTTAAGATAAAAGTTTGAAAAACGTTTGATAAATGCATAAATGTACGATAATACAGAGGAAAAAATCATTGTTATACAAAAATTAATAATTAATTTTTTCTTATTCATAATATCAACAAATCACAACTTTTAAGTTTTTAAATTTAAAAGTTTCATGTTTATATTATTTATTTCATGCTAACACACTTTTTTTTTTCTCTCCGATCAGTTTGACTTTTGATCTGTAAATAAAATCTATGAGAATGATGAATGCGAAAGGCAAATAAAAACCAACAGTTTTCGTATTCATTCATTAAAATCGCATGTTACAGCATTTTACAAACTATACAAAGTGGAAATGATTGGTAAGATCGGTGAAAAACTTTTCTAATTTTAATTTGAAATTGGAAAGGATTTAAAAAAATCCAATTGTAAACGACTGAAATCATATTGTTTAATTTATTATTATCTTTTGCAATAACAAATGTTACATTGCGAATTTTATTGCAACAAATTGATTATATGAATTATTAATTTTTATACATACAGTTCAACAAATTTAAATTTAATTAAACAATAAGTGAGATTATACGTTTTAAATTTAAAAAAAGAAAAATTTTTGGATGATTGGTATAATTATCGGATATTTTGCACTTCCGTCATTTACTTTTTGTATGTATTATTCTTGTTTTTTCTTTTTTTTAAATTTATAAATATCTCTTGATAAAAATGATTAAACTAATTCATAACGATCAAGCCTTTCTAGACAATAATCATTGTTAATCATCTTATTCAACCTTATAAGCATTAAAAAATAAAGTGCTTTTAAAGATTTTATACTTTACACCTGGAAAGATATCAGTGATAGTGATACCGTTGATACTAAAATGTGGAACAGTCTTATACTTATGCTGTTCTGGACAATTCTTGTATATTGTTCAGTACTTTAACCTTAGATATGAAAGTATTCTGGAAATTATAACGAAAATAAAACTGTATAACCTACTCAGGTTTTCAACTTTGGATATACCCAAAATTTGACATTATTTGCTTTACATCAGATGCTGAAAGCCTGAATAAATTATAGAAATTTATTTTCGGTATCAGTTTCAGAATATTTTTTTAATGTTTGAAGCGTTAGTTTGAAGCGGTCGTTCGGTGAACACTGTCAATGTTTTAAAACAATCCTGGAAATCCCTTCAAGATGCTTCTGATTATCAAGAGTCTGATAGTGAATTGAAATGAAATAATTAGTTGACAATTGATGTCAACAACATTTTTAAGCTCCTGCATTTCTTTAATTTCATTCTTCCCTTAGAAAAACTTATACTTGTAAGTGGAACATTTCGTGTTTTTTTTTTTTTTTTTTCATGTTGAATCAGTTTATCAAAAAACCTTTACCATATTGGTGGGGATGGGGAAAAAAGAAAGAAGGATGGAACAAATTATACGTATTGAAAGTCATACTTATGCCAAGTCAATTTACGAATTATTAATTTTTTCATTCAAACAGAAAAAAGACACCTAAATATTTCCAGATAAGCTAAACAAAAAACAAAAGAAAAGTTAGAAGGACAAATAATGGAAATGTCATGTCACCATCGTTCAACATATTATGATTTATTTGTTTTGCTTGAACTGATTTCAAATTCGAATCAGAAAGCCTGTTTCCATGTGGGGACTATTTTAGGTGCATCATGCGATGATTCTTAATTCAATTTTGACATCATAATGAAGATGGAAGAAGTAAGAAAACTCATAACAAGAAGCTGTCATACTTCTAAATGATCAGAGATGATATCGCTGTAGATGTAAAATGGACTTTATTTTGATCAGTGGTCAGTCAAAGTTGTAAAATACTTTATTTTATGAGGTAATTGATTGTCGCAAAATTCCATTCCCTTTCAATAATAATTTAAACTCTTGTTATTTTCATGATGAGAAGTTCCTTATCGGATTTACTTGCTCATACCTTCTTCATTTGGACTAAAATAGTAAAATCGATAAAAATTATCGTTGTGAAAAGTTCATGCAATATTTACATTAATTTTGAAAACTAATATTTTAAAAGTGACAAAAGAAAGTTTTAGTTTCCAAAATATTGCTAATATTTCTTCGCCAAATTCCGTTTATTAGTTGCCATTAAATATATTATTTAGTTCTTATCTGCTGAATTATTTTGCAAGAAAAAAAAAAAAAAAGGAAGAGAGAGAGAACGAAGTTGAAAGTGATGTACAAACTTCTTAATATTATTTATGAGACTAATTTTTCCTTTTTTTTCTTTTTCGGGGAGAGCGAGGGAGGGGGGGAGGACAAAATAACAACGTTTTTATTGAATAATAATTCACATGATACATCAAATACTATTCCAACAAATAATATCATACATAAAACAGATGAAAAACATGACAGGATGTCAGTTGCATCGTTAAAAAATGCTAATGAATGAATTTGATTTTGTGAAATTAATCATGAAATGTGTCAAGAATGAAATACGATAGAAATCGAACTATTGGCTGATTATTAAGAAATGAATTCTTCGCTTAAATTGATTGATTGATTGATTGTTACAAAATATTGCCAAGTTAGGTAAAATAGCCACGAATATCCTGAACAGTTTACATGTACAGTCTAGAAATGATATTTAATAGAGAACAATGCAGAATAATTTAGTACAACTAAAAATAGAAGACATCGTATTGAATAGATCATGCAAAATGTTGTTAGATTAAAGCACTGCATATCCGGTAAATCCCGGATACTAAAGTGGTTAGCAAGATGATTGCAGAGAACAAAGAAATGGCCAATTTCGTTAATGGCTTTAATTTTCATGTGGAATAATACATGATCTGAAAAAAACCGATCATGGATCAACGATAAATCAACTAGTTCAGGAAGCTTTCCGCAACAAGATGATTATTGTTTATATAAATGATACCTTTGTTGTTCATTTACTAAATTAATTGAATTCATGAAGCCTCTCTAATTTCATACGATACGCACTGATAATTCATTTCATATCCTAACACAGCTTTTCAACATGTCCATCAAGAAGCCAAAAGTGGTGAACATCTTTAGTTCCCATAAAAAAAAAGCCAGAAACTTCTCGATATCCGCGTTCATAGTATTCGTTTCACATCCATACATGAATACAGTCATATTACCAAAACATTGGTCCGTTATGAAAGTGTTTGATGACGACACTAATTCAATGCTGTTGACAGTGTCAAAGGTCAATCAACGCATGAAAAGCAAAGTGCAAATGTGCTCATTTTCATTTTGTTGTTCCATGGATGTTTTTATATGTCACGTCATTTACTTCATTTTCATTTTCTCCAAACTTTCATTTCATTCGATATTTGAAATTGAGATTTTTTTTTTTCAAAGATGCCATAAAGAACGACGAAAGGAAGGAACGAAATTTTTTGAAAAGTTTTTTCCGGGCAATCAATCCAGTTACACTTCTCACTTCATCTTTTCCGGTCTATCCCGGTTAGTGTACCGCATGACTCTCCGGTATTCTTCCTGTCCTGAACTTGGAATTAACAGGACAAATGAAACGCCCCCCCCCCCCTCCATGACATCAGTAATTTTGAAACGCCGTCTAGCGAGATGCCCACGCACACCTTACACTCACGCAGAAACACACACACATACACTTTCTTTCATTCCCTTTCCGTCTGCTCCTCTCCATAATTGGTAACTTTCATCAACATTTTAGAGCGTCTTTTAATGGTGTCATCCACATCGATCCACGGCATTACGGATTATTATTCAGCGTATCGGCTCATAAAGTGTTGCCCTCAGCTGCGTATCGCTGTTGGTTAAAATGAGAGGAGAGGGAGAGGATGATTTTGAAGAGAGTGTATATTTGTTACGTTGTGAATGTCCGTGGGAAAAGAAATAAGGAAGACTAGACAACGATGGGAGGAAAAGTGGGTAGGGCAACATGCAGTAGCGATAAAGCAACAAAAGCGCGAGGTGCGGGAGGAATCTGTCGTGGTTGACAAGGCCGGTGAAGGCTTAACGTACAACACTTACGTTCGTTGGCTTGACGACACGTGTGACACACACGGTGACGAAACGTTATTTACTCCCGTGAAGCTAATCTAAGGAGGGTGGTTAGTGGCGGTTGTTGGTGGCTGTGGTGGTGGTGACACATCATCGGCGTGTATGTGTGCGTGTGCGTATGTATATGTACGTTCATAGCGGCGTAATATTCGCAAGCGGGCAACCGGGAACGTGTATGCCTACGTCGTGACGGGAAAGCCGTACGCCAACGCCGTAGCGGAAAACGTGTTCGCCTACGCCGTGATAGAAGCAGTCAAGTCTCGTCCAACGGGACAAGCAGTTTTGACGGCATTCACGTTGGGGTTTTCCTTGGTATGCCCGACCCACAAGACGGTTGCCGCCGGAAGCGTAAATATTCAGAGGGCCAGCCTTCTGTTGCCCCCATACAACAGCTGCTTAATCAGCACCACCAACAACAGCAGCAGCATCAACTGATGCCAACTTTGGCCAATACACCAAGTAATCATACGGTGAGTTTGTCATTTTTCGCTATTTTTGAGTGTTCACGTAATGATTTATGCTATTGACTTATACAGGTTAGCTTTACCGCATTGGCGGTTACCATTCAGGCTTATCATGAAATTATACGACGCTGGCATACTTCTGTACATATGGTAATCGTATTGTTTGATTTCTAGACACGTAGTGTGCTACAGCAAGATTACATTTCATGGTGCTATACATTTCGCTTCTTCTTGGAAGTTTTAACACATATCTTTTGCAAACTGGCTTGGTGGGAAAGAATTGAACTTAAAGTTTCGAAATGCACCGTAGCTTTTACGAATCGTATTGAAAAAACTTTTGGAAATAGGTAGTGCTAGGAGTGATACCATATTTGTTCCGATGTGCACTGTTGACAAGCTCTGGAAGATGCAGAACGGTTTCGGCGGTTTTCAGTAGATATTAAAAGTTGTCTACATGTGTTTGTGCTCATGTTGTGGTTCACGACTTTCGTCGCACTCAGTTCAGTTCACTTAGTTTTACACTCTACATTATGTGGTTATACTTGGTTTTTTCACTCAGTCTGAGTACTTGACAACATCTTGCTGCTTAATTTTGGGACTGTAATAGTCGTGATTTTACCCAACTGTTTGTCATATGCCTCTCACGTATACGGCCTCAAATCCTGTTGTAGTATGTTGAAAAAAGCTCTCATTGCACTCCTAAATTCTGTGTAGCATGTCGCAAGAGCAACTTCGTATCACATTATTTGCACAAGATTTGTTTCATATCGGTCTGCAGATTACTAGACTTGGAAATCCAATCTGTGTGACAATGGTGGGACATACTACTTTTACATTAACTAAAATGACACTGGCACCTCGTTGACATGAGACGGATAACCTCGCTAAATAGATGAATTAAACGGAACGATTCGACGACTTATGAGCGCATGTTCTTATTAACAAACGACCTTGATATACCCGTAGTTAAATGCCTAACCGATGCTAAATGTGACCAGACGATGATTAGTTTAAGCACTAAGAACATGTTACCATCTACCATCAGATCAATCCAGATGAATTGGTTGATATTTCATATGAAATTTTCATAGGATAAACTTTTAGCTAGTTGCAGCAACTGCACGAAGTATACACACAGCACAAGAACACATCCGCAACCACAACCGATCACCGTGCTCCACCAGTCAAACGTAAACCTGTAGATCAAGCTGAAAACTCAAAGGTTTGCTGCGTTTTATTTTTCAAAGAGACACATTCCATGTTACATGACAATTTATTCCATTTAGTTTACTCGGTAGTTAATGCACCACAGGTGGGAAAAACGTCTGAAGAATAATTTGATTACTTGCAAAAGTAATTTCTTGCGGAAAGTGGAAATACGATCGTATCCGACATACAATCGTATCATCGCCGGAAGACGCGTACATGGAATCGCTGGTACTGGAAACCTCTTTCGATAAGTCGATCGATGTAGTCTGTTTGACATACCATGTGCCATCACCGGAAGACGCGCTGCATGAAATAACCGTGTAGGAGTAACTGCATGGAATAACTTTAAATATGGTGTTCACTTGTTACTTTTATGCAGCAATCATATGTTGATTGAAATAGGACAAAAATATTTTGATAAACAGAGTGCCTGGTTTTTGTAATTATATAGGGAAGCAGCAGTCATCCTTGTCAGGTTGCACACTAACCACGCGTACTTGTTTATCGAAATTCCCGAAACGAGGATGAACAATTTCCTTCTTTTACATCGTTTCTCATCTAAAGGATTAAACTAATTTGTTGCTTTATTGGACTATTATCTGCGGGGATATTGCAACGTGTTGTTATCAGTTCTTCCTTTTGTTTCGTTTCCAATAGACAAAGTTGAACTTTGTTGCTTTCCTTTGTGTTCTCCGTTGATTGGTCTTCATATACCATCATCATCATCATATGTGTTAGACCACTTTTCGTTATACTTTTTGTTCTCTGCACTTTCTTTCTGTTTTCAAATCCAAAAGATTTTAAACGCAGAGGTTAAACAAATGTTTCAGGTAGACGTACCAGTTCAAGTAGTGAATTCATTACCAGGAAATAAGACGGGAATCAAAACGAATAACAACAAACAGTTCAACAATAAGACGAGCGCCCGTACGAAGCCCAGCACAGAAGGAGAATATCAGGTTTCTTTTGAAAAAATTTATTAGATAGGGAGAAGGAGCATGACACCACTTTTTTTTTATCATTACGCATAAAACTGTATAAATATGTGAAGTTTTTTATGCTGCTCCAACACTGTTTTTCGTTTTCTGTCTGAATAATTTTTCCTGTCATGTTCATCTCTTTTATTTACTAGCACTATTTTAAAGTGTTAAAATGTCTGTTAGAGTACTCTGAAAATTAGGTAGAAGACCAAGACTTGCCGATATGAATTTTTAATTTTCAAATAATTTCAACTAGATGAGCTCTGTGACGGTTTTTGAAATAGTCATAGAATATGGGACTTAAGCTACTGAACCCTGATCCAGCTTTAATCCCCGTGTTACTTAATCGGAACATTTCGATCTTCCTCATTATCATCAGAAATACGCTTTCAATGCAAAGTTTATTAGTGGAACTATATTGCAGTTGATCAAAAATGAGGTGCTCGTCTCTCCATATCGGAACCAATATGAGGTGTTGGAATTTTTGGGTAAAGGTACGTTTGGGCAAGTTGTCAAAGCATGGAAGAAAGGGACAAATGAAATTGTCGCAATAAAAATACTCAAGAAACATCCGTCGTACGCACGACAAGGACAAATTGAGGCATCGTTTTTTTTTTTCCTTTTTGTGTTCAATTCACTGAACGTGACTGTCGTAGTAGTGTCGAGAATAATACAAGGAGCACAAAGTTCTTCTGTAGGCGCATCCGGTTCATTTTTACTCTCGGGAAGCACCTACGGAGGTTTTCAAGGACAGGGAACAACCAGAAAGTTCTGGCTGCTTAATGCAGTGCTCTTTCGGTGTTTGCCTACTCTATCCAGGATACAACTGTCAGTTCCGTGGGAAATACTAAAAGGTTTTAACTTTACTTTTAAAATAAGTATTGGACAGTTGTTCCAGGTTTCAATTTTATCAAGGCTGAGCAATGAGAATGCAGAGGAGTTCAACTTTGTTCGTGCGTATGAGTGTTTCCAGCACAAACATCATACCTGTTTGGTATTTGAAATGCTGGAGCAAAATTTATATGATTTTTTGAAGCAGAATAAATTTAACCCTCTGCCACTCTCCAGTATCAGGCCGATTGTACAGCAAGTTAGTTGAGTTTTCCAATTTTTGCTTAACTGCTTAACTGGACGATCTGATTGCTTATGTTGCAGTTCATCATGTGCAACTGTCTCATATATGCTTGTCGCTTCGGCAGATGAAGACTTATTGGGGTTTGACGTTGTACAACTTTGATAACTCTATTAATGAAGATTTTGTGTCTTGTACTTAGGTGGAGGTAATGTGATTTTCTGCTTTTGCTTTTGATGTATTGGCACTTTTCAGGTGCTTACTGCGTTGCTCAAATTAAAGCATTTGGGATTGATTCATGCTGATCTGAAACCGGAAAACATAATGTTAGTTGATCCGTCAAATCAGCCGTTTCGGGTGAAGGTTATTGATTTTGGTTCCGCATCACACAGGAGCAAAGCAGTCACAAATACCTACCTCCAGTCACGCTATTACCGGTTTGGATATCTAAATTTTATCATTTTGTTACTGTCAGTATAATTGATATCCCAGTTTTGATGCCTTCTAGAATTTTTCCTAAATTAGCGAACTGACCCAGCTTTACATGGTAGTTGCATTTAAATATGCCTTCAGCATATCGTATAGCGTAATCGTGTACTTCATTGTATAAGAATGCATTTATCGAATTACAGTACATTTGCTCCCATACAAGTTGGTATCTCATAGCATTGGGAGGATGTCTGCTGTAATGTTGATAAAAATTAACGGAAAATTACATGATAAATTACCGCGATAAGTTATAGCCCATTATTATTTGTTATTTTCTCGTAGTTACATGCCAGTGATTTGGCATGAAAAATAGCATTATTAGTGCTGTCTTCAGAGCTCCGGAAATAATCCTCGGTTTACCTTTCCGTGAAGCAATCGATATGTGGTCGTTAGGTTGCGTGATAGCAGAATTATACCTCGGCTGGCCGCTTTATCCTGGCAGCAGTGAATTTGATCAAATCCGATACATTGTGCAAACTCAGGGACCGCCGCCGTTGCAGATGTTATCAACAGCAGCAAAAACACATCGTTTCTTCAAGCAGGTCTCATTTCTTCATATCAGTCTCTTTTTGCTTATCTATTCGGGGATAACCATTTCTGCTGTCATTTAGCCGTTAAGTCGAGGTTTCGGCCATTGTTGAAATGACCATCATAATGCGTTACAATCGTAGAGATTGTGGATATTGCACTATTGATTACCATTTAGTTTAACTCAAGGACACGATCCAGAATCCTTCTGGAAGCTATTTGGTAGGTAACATGTACGCATAGTAGACTTCAGAATTTCACTCGTCAAGGTACATATTTGCCTGTAGATTGATTGTGAAGATGCTACGAATTTTTTGTGCCAAAGCGAGAGTAACAGTGAGCTTTGTTTATCATACCGAAATGTTTGATAGTTTTGCATCTTGATCATATTACAATTCTAGATTCACGATAATGGTGTGGCGCCATACTGGCGCTTAAAAACTCCGGAAGAACATGAGCAGGAAACATCTAGCAAATCAAAAGAAACGCGAAAATATGTATTCAACAATTTGGATGATGTCTCGCAGGTTTGGGTTTCTCCTTTACAAAATGAGTGTTCGAATAGAAATGGCAGGGTGGTAAAGCGTATTTCAACTTAACGACGACGATTTTAAGAAGTAAGATGGGAAAATAAAATACTAGGGAATAACGGAAATACTATCCAAAATCTTTTTGTAGTGCTGTGGGTAAGCACCGGCAAGCGGGAGAGATTTTTCCATTGTGGTATACTTTTCCGTTCTGTGAATTGAGTGAAGATTTCAGGTAAACATTCCAACAGATCTGGATGATGTTGATAAGGAATGTGAGCAGTTGGATCGTGCTGATTTTGTGAATATTTTAAAGAAAATGCTGAGCATCGATCAGGATAAGCGTATCACACCAGCTGAAGGTCTTCAACATCCATTCGTTACAATGGGACATGTTTTTGTTTATGGTCCGACGAAATAGTTCGTTTTACATCCCTCGGAATTATAAAATTTTAGCATTATTGCATTTGATTTAGATATCGTGAAGCGCATTAAATGAGTGTAGTAGAACGGTAAAATTTTTGCAGAATAATTACAAGGCACACTGAATTTTCTGAGATATAGGTAGAATACATTTGCCGGCTAGGTGGTTGCAGTTTTTGTGTGATCGAAGTAGTTCTATTATTAATGGTTATCAAGCTTCCACTTGATACAATGTAAGATACTGACCTTCTTTCAAATCAATACGATATGCTGATTATTCTTTCATGGATTGATTCTGCTAGCAGTGATAGGTGACACTCGGCTGTTGAAAAACACTCTGTGAAAGATGATATCAGGATACGACAAGTGTTAAATTTTAAGCAATGTTGAACATTACATCTGCTAGAACTCAAAATTTACTGTAGGGTTCCTCTGTATACCTATGTGCACTGTTCAAACCATCTTGTGTATTTTTCTCCTTAATTTCAGTAATCAAATTGCGCATCAGCGAATGGAAGTATGTAACCGTAATGGACGTACGGCTGCACATTCACAACTATTACAGCATCGTAACTCCGCCACAGCGTCGCAGTCATCTACATCAACAGCAACCCTTGGTGCATCGGCTCCTATAATCAGTGCGCCTGTAGCTGCTACGGCACCACAGAATGTGGCACCAACAATACCACAAGTTCCACAGCTTCAACAAGCGGAGCTTACGCATTTACTGAATCAGTATGGTGCAGCGACTGCGGCAGCAGCTGTTGCCGGTACGCAAAGCTGCAATCTACCCTTTGTCTATCAACCTTTAACCGTCTATCCGTATGGTAACTTTTTATACCTATTCACTTTGCTGCTAATTTATCGCATGTATGATTTTTATTCGCTCTACCGAAAACCTATATAATAACCATATGAAGCTAGAAACGCTTTTAGGGATAACTGTCATTTTCCTTAATTTATATTTAGATGTGTTGTCCTATCATAGAAATGTGGTGCTGATGTGATTCCTGAAATTAATTTGCTGACTTTTTTTGTAGTAGCTGCAAGGAATTCACGTTTTTTAAACATTTAACTATTTCTGTCATGGTCATCAGCAACAAAAAAAAAAAAAACCATTGCTCAGTGCTTAAAACATTTTCCAGCAGTTCTGATTTAACATGGATCGAAAGCATAGTCTTGTTTTTCTGATGATTCATTTTCTTCATTAGTTATCAAATTACATTTACTTCCAAAAACATTCAAAGAAAGGTCGAAATTAAAGGAATTGTTGAGAAAAGGTATTTATTTGAATAAGAGTAGAGGATTGCAGCTGTTGTTCTGTCCCATCTTTTGATGAGTTGTAAAGGTGTTTCGGGGTTGAACAAGTATCTAGGCCAAATAATGTAGAGATTGCGAAATTTTACGTGGAAAATCATAGTGAAGATATGTGTTAGAGCGGAGGAAGATAGTTTCTCATTCTGGTCACGATTTTTGCTTGCTGCAGCAAAACACTGTTTCTGCTTCTGTCCCCTCTCCTCGTGCTTTAAGATTATGGTTGTCGGATTGACGCAAAAAATAATCGTATTTCAGCAGCACGTCAAGCTCCATTTGCGAGCTTCATGAATCCGCACGCAGCTGCAGCTGCAGCAGCTGGAACCTTGGTACCACAACTTGTTTCAATTCCATTTGTGGATGGTCCAATGTTGGCAACGCAAGCTATCCCTCCGACTCCAGCAGCGTGGACGCAAGCGGCTACTGCATCACTGATGCCGTGGACCCTTCCGAATACAACAGCACTTTTCGCTAATGAATTCATCTTACCTGCACATTTACAAACGACGCGTAATGTTGCCGCATTGGCTGCAGCGGTGGCAGCAGGCAGTCCTTTTTCGCATCTTCTGGCACCACAAATCAAAAACTACCCAGATTTAGCAAATACAGACCCTGCTGCTCTATTTTGGGTATATGTTTCTGTTTAACATGTTTTTATCGATTTGGATTGTAATTTCATGTGGCACGCACAAATCGTTGCTGTACGCAGATAAGCTTTTGGCAAACGTCGTATTGCGCCGTTATATTCGAAGTGTATTTTATTATTATTAGATCCTCTATAAACAGAATGGAGAATGTTTATGTTTGGAGAAATGGAAGGTGAACAAGGGATTGAATTGACTTCTAATAATGATTGATATATGTTTAAGAATGATCTTGTGCAGCAACAACAAGTCCGTGGACGACAAGCACCAGCAGCTTTAGCAAACCCAAATGGAACACTGCCGACAAGTACTAATCTTTCTAATCTGCGTATGAGATCTGGCCCAAGCGGTCTTGCGAAGGATCCAGCAATTATAGCAGCTGGACCACGGATGAATAGCACTGCATCAGGTTTAGAAACGCCAAAATACCAACTTGAAGCAGCGCGGTAGGTTTTTCTGCTAATCATACTTTGCTTTTCCATGGGGTTATGTAACATTTCCAAAAATATGATTCGACCACAAGCTTTCTTCCATAAATTTCATAAAATCTTATATCGGCTTTCAGTTTTATAAAAAATTAAGGGGAATGTGAAAAGTCAACGTGGCTGTCTCTCTTTCATGTTCCTCTCTCTGTCTTTTTCTCCCTCTTGTTCTCTCTCTATTATTCCTTTTTTTCCTCTCTCTTCCTGAATCTATGTTGTTGACATATTAGTTGTAACTGCTGTTTATCCAAAATCGTAAAGTACGGGCATGAAGGACCCTGAATTTGAAAGCTAGGAAATTTGGTAAATTACGTTGCATCTGTGATAACTGGACTAATGTACGATTATTACACAGCTTCATTTGCATGAAAATAGAACAATGGACATATTTGCTGTTCGAAATATTTCACAATTTAAGAGATTAAAGTCGCAAGCAATTATAGACCAATTAATAGATCGCCGGCTACCTTAGATATACTGTTCCCGCATATTCGCTGAGTCATTTCTTGAAGTTTTACATGCTTCACAAAAAACCTAATTGTATACAACACAAAAACAGAAAGATAAAATCGTTAAAACATTGAATATTATAGGGTTGCAAAAAGTATGAAAGTTAAAAGCCCGCCATCACCTGCAATATCAGTAATCACGTTATCGTCAACAGACGAAGACGATGACCAAAATATTGTCGGGTTTGTTGCTTTCCTAAATGTTCAGTCCATATAATTTAAGAACGTGGTTATATGGAAACTTATTCGGTCACGCGGGAAATTTCATCGACACATCGTATATAATAATTAGAAAAAAACTAGCAGTTTTAAAAAAGGAGAAGCTTTAAATTCTGGAAACAAATCTATTAGTGGGAAGAAAGCTTATGGTCGGTACTTGAAACCACGTATTCTTTCTCTTTCTCTTGTCATCCTTAATGCGTACTGAAAATGAAGTATTACTGAACAGCTGTTATACGAAGTACTTCATTCCTTTTTTGTATGTGTGTTCACAGAAAGAAAATCGAAAATTATCACGGTCATTACCTCATATTTTCTTTATTTTTTGTTCGTGGATAGAGTATGTGGAAATAAACTTGTCGTTTTCTTAATTTTTCTTTCTACTTTCGTTTTTCTATATAAATAGAGGTCTTCTATTTCATTGCCAGTGTCGTTTGGGTTGTCTTTTGTATGTTGCGATTTTCTACTTCACTAGTACTTGTTACAAGTAACTGCTAATCTTATATTAGTTATATTTAACTTGGAATTGTATGAACACTGAGTAATGTCTCTGCATGCGGGAAGTATTCTGGATCTTTACTTGTCGTGATCTCATTTTTATGTATCTCCTGTTCAGGCTAAGCAACGAGAATGCGAGCATAGCAAGTTCAATGAGTTCATCGCTGCTGAGCAGCAGTTCATCTGTACTTATTCCACCATCAACAGCCGGTGTCGTACGTAAGCCGAGTGCCCGTTGTGCTGTAGTACGGCCGATGATTGATGTAAAACGCGAAGTTGATGATGCAAATAAAACTAACATTCGTAACTTATTTCCGAACGTGGATTTCGCTACAGCGTAAGTACTGCTTATATTTCATGCATCTGCTGTTCAATTATTTATTATTTCAGAAGCTGTTTTATACTTTTTTCTTAATGGGATAAAAAAAGGTTCTTATTATGAGGTCAAGTAAAAAAAGGTCGAGAAGGGAACCAAACTTAATGTCGTGTCCGTTTTCCTGCAGTAACTGAAAAAGTTATCTGGAATTATGGGATTTTATGATTGACTGCCCAGTAATATATATTATATATAAAGCGTAGGCTAAAAGATTTCTTTAGGCTACTTCGCATTAAAGATTCGCTTGCAGTATTTGTGCCGTTCCATTTTTTCCAGGCTTAATACTACGTTTCCGCCATATTATGGTCATTGAAGAAACAAAATATATTTGGAAATAATAAGTCTTCACGTTGTTCTTTAATGAGAAAGCGATTATCTGGATGCCCTCTTTCTTGAAAATAAGTTTTTTCTTTTTCTTTTTTTTTTTTTTAAATTAAGCGTTATTAAATAAGAGTGGATTGTTCTAAAAAAGTATGTTTTAAAAACAGTTTTGCACATTATTATCTGAGATGATTATTTTTGATGACCGAATGCATATATTCTTTATTGGTCACCTGCAGTTTTTAAAGGTGCAGATGTAGTTCGTTTCGTTTAATTTCCATTATCCAGTAACTGTTATTATATTATATGTGATGGTAGAACACATCGTTCTCACAACACATCAGATGTTTCGAATGGGGGTTTTCGGAAACCCGCTGTTCGTATCCTCTCTAGGATCTAAGGATCAGTAAAGTATATTTTTGGAAAAACAACCAGAGGACAGCAGAGGTTAAGGAAAAAAAAGGTCAAGAAGGGATAAAGGAAAGACAAGATAATTATCATAAATTGCTGTGCTGCATTCCATTTTCTGCACACTACCACTAGAAGTTGTTCATATAGTATGGTGTGCATTTAGATGGATTCTAAACTTAGAAGTAGAACTGAAGCGTAGTAAGGCAGGATAATGTTCCACATCCATCTTTCTGTTACTTTACTGATCTGTTATTTCTATTATCATTATTATTATTATTTTCTATTTTATTATTATTTTGTCTATTTTTATTATTTTGCTATTTATTAGTATTATATTATTGTTATGTTCATTACTATCACTTTCATTCTTGTTATTTGCTTTCGCTTTTTCCAATGTTCCAATTACGTAGCAACTGAGTTGAAAATGTACATGTGTAGTGGAGTATTTCCAATGAATATCCTTGTAAAGATCCTTAATTTTTCATCCCATTTTCACTTTGAATACACAGAATTTGAAATAGGTTTAATAATATTTCATGCTGTTAATATTATTAATCTAAGAAATTCATTTGTGGTCATTGTAGTCCATTTGTAATCTAATAAATTCATTTTTCTCGATTTTCAAACCGTCACCCGCTATTAAAGTTTGTTTGTATACTCTATTATTTATTATTATTACTAGTATTATTACCATTATTATTACTGTTATGATCATTGCTATTATTATTACTATTGTTATAACCATTATTATTATCATTATTACTCTTATTAATATTAAAAAATTATTATTATTATTATTATTATCATTATTATTATTATTAATCATTATTATTATTATTATTATTATCATTATTATTATTATTATTATTACTATTGTTATTATTATTATTATTATTATTATTATTATTATTATTATTATTATTATCATTATTATTATTATTATTATTATTATTATTATTATTATTATT
>NW_018108183.1:175492-186290 GCF_000183805.2 Loa loa | reverse complement strand
TTATTATTGATTATTATTATTATTATTATTATTATTATTATTATTATTATTATTATTATTATTATTATTATTATTATTATTATTATTATTATTATCACTATTATCATTATTATTATTTTATATCAAGTTCTCATCAATTTTGTATCATGGCTTCATATTTGTTTTTTTTAGCAGTCTGATTTGTTGTGGTAAATTTTGCGCATTTCCTGCTAATTTGTAATTATGGAACGTTGAAAAGCGAGAATTGTATGGGTGATTTTAAATTTTTACAGAAAGTACCGTGTAATGGTTATTAGCAGTAGCGATGCCAACTGTTGCTCAATTGGGATGTTGGGCCATATTTTGTTTTATAGCATACTGATTTAATGTAAATAGCTAGTTCCCTGTACTCACACTTTTGATTGAGATAATCTGCAGTTACAAGAAAAAAGTGCGATTATATAAGCCGTAGGTTGAAGACGTGACATAATGGGATATTAGTAGTTTGGCTGACTAATATGGTAAATTCTTCGGAACTGCTTTGGCTCACGGAACTTCCTGGAAATCTGACTTTCTGGTCGTGTCTACCTGTAATGCTTATTACTTTGTGGTTACTATTTGCTTTGTCTGTCTTTTTATTACATGTTAACCTTCTACTCGCTGGAAGTTTTGTGAAAACAGGCTTTTTGGGTTTTTGACAGAAATTGATCTGATGAATCTAATGTAACATTTCATTTGATGCGCACGATTATTTAGGGTTAGGGGAGAGGAAATTCGTTGATGTTGCTGTCAGCTAAAATCTGATATGGTTATCTGAAATGAAACGATATCTCTTATTAAAAGTTGGTTTTTTCTTGAGGGTGAGGTTAGATTGTTTCTTGCTCATTTGCATATTTATAGGAATTCCGAGGTATCTGGAAGCTGTATTTGATAGTTCGGCGATTTACCTGTAAATGTATATATAATCAACTTTTTAACTTCTTTTTTGATGGTTTTTCTTGTTGAAGCACATTTTTCAGTATAATTAGACCGTATATGGGTTGGAGCGTCAAAAATTTTTCATTCTTTACGGATAATATTTCAGCTTTGTAATCCTTCATTGGCAACAAATGCGTTAATCATATGTAGCAAATCTGTCATCACAGAAACAGGATGAAATTACCTCGGTGATCGGTAACTGGTTGAAGAATCAATTCTAGAAATTGAATGAGAATACATCTACCATTTCTTCATACGTATTTGATGCCACTGAAATGTTCCGGCAGCTTAAGTGCGAGAATTATATAACGGTGGAGTTGTGTCATGCACCTGTAGGTGTGTTCTGCTAGTGGTTCAGGATAAGTCATTTGTTTTAGCTGGTGTATTTGTTTCTTACAGTTGTAATCAATGCAGTCCCTATCTATGAAACCCTAAGAAACTTTACCTGGAAAAATGACGGTACGTAAGCATCCTATGGAGTTCAGCTCACTTGTAGGCCAGTATTTTTCCGCTATTACAATATGAGGATTTTTAATGTTTTCGTTCTGGCGTATCCTTGTTGTACTGCTGTCTTAGACTCCGAAAAATAGATGTTATTTTGCTCAAGTGAGATACATGTATTCAACGCTCTCCGATGAAATTATACGCATTAGTCCTGTTGTATGGGGACTTGTGTTGGAATTGCACACAATTTCTTGGTTTTCTTTTTTTTTAAGAACTGTAGTAATAAAACACAAAAAAGAACCAGATATGGAACAGACGCAAACAAATGAATAAAAATGTTTCCCAAACGGTTCACTGGAATGAAAGAATACCAAGAAAACGGGGAAGTGTCGAGAGTGAGGGATAAAGCAACGCACCCTGAGGAAACTCTGATGACCTAATACCATAAGTATGTGAGAAATGTGGAATTCAGCGGTGGCTTGCTAAGTACATTAGAGTTCATGTAGAGCTAACGGGGCATCGTAATGTGACACTGGTGCAAAACAGCTCTAATTACCACAGTGTCAACTAGTAATATCACAACGGCAAGGTGGTCATCAGTAATGCTGCACATTCTTTGATGTTCATAAAAGCTACTTTAAGAATATGCTTTTAAGTGAGCAACACTTCCAGTTACCATACAGCGATGCGTGTACGAAATTTCTATATTACAATTGCAGCATAGCACTAAAATTGTCAATAACCGGTTGACTCAACAAACCGAAGATCAATTTCCATTCACAGATAATTCTTTAAAGAAAACAACTTGAAAAGGTAAGAAAGATAAGAGAGTGCAGAAGCAAAGTACAACGTTCCTTTCCAGACTACAAAAATGATTACATATACCAGACAGAAACTAACTGAATTAGATAAATAGGTAGTTCCTACCTCCTGAAAGCGAAAAAATCGAAATAATGACCAGAAATCGAATAAATATATCCAAAGAAAAAACCGGAGAAGAGAACAGTTTAACACAGATCACAAGAAAAAGGATTGGGGGAAACATTGGCAAACGTTAAAACAAATAGAACACAGCATTAGTATATCACAGAAAGCAGTGTTACAATTATCCCACTGGAGTTTTTACCACTTTTCATCAATTATAATAATATAGCACTATTGAAAGAATCAACAATTGAATTAAATTTCACGAGAAAATCTTGATTAGGTTTTTGACTGGGTTTAACATTTTGTCGAAAATAATGACTTAAATCATCGGAATCCTGGAGAGCACAATAACGGGTTATACAAATCATATGAAAGAAATTTACACAAATTTGAATTCCTAAGTCTGTTTGCAGGGATTCACGATTTTTCTTTTCAAAAAAATTGATAGAACTCTCAAGCTGAGTCTGTAGGAAGGGAAACTGCTCGTATATTATATATTCCAAAACTGTTAGTATATTAGATAATGTAATCCCAACCATGAAATAATCACAACTACTATCGCTAATTTAGCCTCATTTATCTAAATTTTCGAAGTAAAACTCTGAATTAAACCATTAGGATGAAAAAAACGGAACAGATAAGGTCGCCGAAGAAGAAAAGCCATAACAATGTTGCTTTCTGCATCCAATCAGACAAGTCACTTGCTACTAGGACCACTGTTACGACAGCAGGACTGCCTTGCCCGCACAAACCATTATCCTCTCCTCCTTCCAAAATTATTTCATCTGTTTCAAATTTTCACCTTTCATGGTTTCTGGATACCTTTTTTGATGAGCGACATACGTTGACGATGAGCTTCGGTTGCCGGAGATTTTACATATGGATTACGATCAGCTGGTTGGACGCCACTAACGGAACCCGGCGGCAAGAATATCTTGTATCGCCTTTCTAGTACATACTGTACATCCTTCGTTTCTAACTTTTGTGCACTCCTACCGAAAAAAAACATTTGGTTTCATATAACACTCTACCATTCTAAGCAAAGTTTCAACTAATTTTGAAATGAAAAGTAAATTGAGATCATGTAAAAATAAAATTTTTAACTCTTCCCTTATCCAACGACCAGACACTGTCTGACTTTATCAAGTAAGCAGTTCAAAATTTAGATAAAATGATAACCTATGCTTAGCAACACGTGTCGTTTGTTCTATCACATCATCAACGAATTCTTCAACCAGCTGCAGCAACGCATCCGAAACATCATCTTCCACTGCTTCCAGAGGATCCACTGTTTTAATAAGAGCTTCCATGGCATCCTAATAATTAGGAAGTAATTCCTATATCGAAAACAGTCAAAAATACTTGTTACTGATGAGTTAATAAGCAAAACCTATTGAATTCATGACTCCTCCCCTGTTTTCTTTGTAGCTTTGGAAACGAAAAAAAAGGAAAAATTTTCCCAGTATTCTGTGCCAGCATACAGGAAACAGAATGGAATATGAATGTGGAAATTACAAATACAACTAGGGAATATTTTCTGGTTATCAAAATACAGTCCATCTAACTTCCCCACTCCCTCTCAGAAGAAAAAAATAGAAAACCTTCTCCAGTAATTTCATGTTAGTAGGCGGCGGAGGATGTGGCTCAGCTGTAGAATGTGCAGGTACTGGTGTCGGAGCAGGTGGAAGATGCCCCAAAGCTTGCCGTATTGCAGACGATTGGCCAATAACACGTGGGGCATTTACTGAACGCTGTATTGGTGAACGATCTGAAGTTTACTATCGAAATAGCAACAACGTTTCGTGATGGTCATAGCACAAAATGCTTTTTCCATTCAAAATATTCATTAAATGAAGAATTCGATTAAAAGATTGAAAACAAAAACAATGATGTTCTGAGAAGAAAACATACATATGGGGGGAGTTCCATGTTGCATATTTTCTGGACTTGGGGTTGGATAACGTGTCATCGTTGGTCGATGTGGAGAAGGCTGCTGATAATTTGAATTCGGGGTATGCATATGAGGTTGACCTATATGAGCAAATCCTGGACTGTGGCCAATGTTCTGCTGCGTATTTAATGAATGCTGCCCCTGACTTTGTTGTTGTAAAATTTGAGTCGAAGTCATCAATTGATGTTGTTGAGTTTGCTGCTGTTGTTGAGGTTGCTGCTGCTGTTGTAGTGATTGTTGTGGTTGGTGTTGTGGTCCTAGATGTTGTGCAGTTGGTGGAGCCATTTGATGGGGTGCTGGCTGTTGCTGCTGCACCTGGGTAACCATGGTTGAAAGCATCTGTTGCTGACCCACTGATGTGACCAGAATTTGTGTTGGCATCTGCTGTGGAGATATTTGTCCTGTTGCAATCATTTGATGTTGTGCCTGCATCATAGTACCTTGTGCACCACCTATAAAGGACATTTCAAAAATATGAAACAATCACATAGCTAAATATACATTAATAGTGAAAAAGATTTAAACAACATGGATTAGCAACTAGTGAAATAACTACAACTGGTAAATAACTATAACTATAACCATAATAACTACAACTTATTGGTCATGCATGATCATTTCAAATGAGCTGTTACACTAGCATTCACTGAAACGTGAAATTGCTTAAATACGATACGGATAAAGGTAACTCCCCGGAAGTATCCTGCAATTCGTAAAGATCATAAAGATGGCTTTATGAGTATATAAAGTATATTTTTCCCCAATTTTTGTTCCGAAAGTAAAAAAGAAAAAGGTATAGGGTCTAATTTACTGACACAAAAAATGCAAAAATAGAGACTGAAAAACTATAAATCACCTGATTGTTGCATTTGCCCCTGTTGGCTCATAATAGCGACACCCTGTTGCGAGATCATTTGTGGTGGACCCATCGACGCCATTTGTACCTGCATACTTGTACCTATAAAGTGTTGTGTATTAATTTCTCCAATGAAAGGCTGTAATCACAAGAAACTAAAGTAGAACCCAAAGCCAAGTCCTCACTAATATAGAACTGACTGTTTGGAAAAGTGGAACAGCAGAAAAGATTCTAATGAGAATAAGTTGAATGCCAGATTGTAAAATAAAAAAGACTAAGCTATAAAAAAGGATTAAACTATAAAAAAAGATCAGACTATAGAAAACATAATTTAAAAAATTATTAATTCCATTGGCAGCTCAAAATACAGAGAGGGTGAAAAACAGCGTAAATATACGAAGTCACCGAGTCTATTAGGAAATTTTAATCATTCCGTACAATATATGTTCTGGAAATATACAACTGTAGACCAAAGAAGACAAAGCACTAGTATCTCCAGAAGACTTATGATTCTATACACCAACCACTTTATATAATGAATCTAATAGTGTTTGAGAAATAAAAATAAATGGATAGGAAAAAAAATCATCCATGAAAATATTTTTTGGCGAAATCCATGTATCATAACCTATACCGCGTCCCATGCATTGCCTCACAAAAACTCTCCATTTCTAAGATAACTGAAAATGTAGCAGGCATGATTTTGATATTTTGAAATACTTGAACAAGAAATATGAGGAATTTCTTACACGGTGGCATATGGACTGGCTGACTGGCTTGCATCATCATTTGCTGTTGGGGAAGCATCTGTCCAGATTGAATCATATGTGCTTGTCGCTTAAAAAAAATCCACAATAAAATGCTATTTAACGTCATAAAATGAAGATTTAACTCAGAAATTTCCGTCATTTATACAGAAAATAATCGAACTAGCCATTTTACCCAAGGGAAGTATGCCTCAATCAGGAGTATGTCTCATCTACTCAACACTAACAATAAAAGGTCTTACAATATAACTGGATACCTTATGATGCCAATTATCTAATCGTCCCGGGGAGACTTTCTATTGGTGAATAAGACTAACTGGTTTTCATCGGTTAATAGAACGTTTGGAATACATAACCTACCGTACGGTCTTCTGACCATACCTAAACCATTTCAGACGATATTCCATAAAATGACCAGATCAGATTCACAGGTAAGTGTAAGAAAATGTCACAGACCGGTTGCTGAGGTGACGAATGAATTCGCTGCATGCCAGCTGGTGAATGGCTCATGTCCACCGTGTACTGCTGAGCCATTATTTGGCCGTTGTAGTCGCTCATCACCTATAAATAAATACAATGACATGAGAAATACATTGATCTAAGGATACAACACAATATGAAATACTCATCTCTAGACCAATACTAGGTACGCCGAAGTGTTACGAGGGCCTGTAACATGACGGCTAAATGGAAAAGGAAGAGATAAATTATACCTTCCAGAATTTAAACTAATATCAGTTTTTAATGTTACCACACTTATTCATCCCATATCTCCCTTAGTTCGTGAGTGTAATTTCTTGCCCACTACACATACTTCCACCCTCCCCTAAGAATTTAAAACTTCATAATTTTAGTGACGATTTCTAGATCTAGCTCGATGACTACGTGTAACACGTGACCCCATCTGCATGATCATTTAACATACTTCGGCATACATGACATAAAAGAAATTCACAAAGACAGCCGTCCAAACTACTTAATTTACGTTAAAGACTGTTAGCGTTATCAGTTACGAACATGCAAGCTGATAATGTTAACCGGTTTGCTTGAAACTCCAGAAAACATGTGCTGACATATTCTCATATTACCAACTTCTGTTATAGGGAGATCTGAAGAATATCCCATAAAGATTGTAAGTATTTTTTAAGATAGATTTATGGCTGATTATATGATGTCTGTAATAACAGTTATTTTTTCCACATCTATCCCTTCCACTAAATCGATGTATCATCAGAACCGTGTGAACCGACCGGAAACGAATTCCGAAACATTCCATTTTATAACGGATTGTATCTACTGAGCCGTACGATTAACGTGCGAAAGACAAATATCCTGAATTACCTTATCACGTTTGTTAGCTTCAATCCGGTTATTGGAACAACAGAACTACCGGGTCATTCCTAGTAATATATTCCCGATCAATCATAAAACGGTAAATCGAATATCACTGAACAACATAACATCACTCCAACAACACATACATTACTGTAATCGAACGCATTTCCGGAACTGCCGTCCAGATCTACGGAGACTACAGAGCATAGAAAATGATTCTAAGACCATAGCCGTCATGAACAGCGGAATATCGCACTAGAAAAGGAGGTTGCGTACGTAATCTGAAGATGGATCTATGGGTGAAATAAGGGGATCTTCTGTCCGTCTTTTTCCTGTCTTCTCTAGATTTCTTAAGATCTGTAAAAAGTGTCACGCGCAATTTAGGGATTTGTAGGGTCTGTGGGATTTGTGAAAAGCGTGACAGGCAGTTTTGGTGAAAGAGGGGAAGTGACTTTTTGATATTCCATGTGACTTGAAACTGCTGCAACTTCTAGTGATACTTTAATCAAATTTCTGTGCAGATGAAACAAATCGATGCAATTAACAACAGTTTGGGTTAGATAGGAAGTTAGGGTTGAGTACTTCTCGAATCAATTGTTTATCATCATGAAATTGAAGTAATTGCAAGGTTTTGTCTCTTTTTATCCGGTTGAAATGTTGTAAACTTGGCGGGTTGATCGGTTGCTATCAAACAGAACGCGAAATTCGCTACGAATAATGATGCTGCTAAAATTATGAAAATAATTCGCCATTGTTCCTGAAAAAAAAAAAAGTATGCGCAGTAATCGTAATTGTTAGGATATCTTTCTGGTTGTTTTACAGGTAGATATCATATGATGATGGCGTAAAATGCCTGCCGAGAAATATCCATGCTTCGAAACCGCGGGGAAAGCTTATAATATCAATCATTAAACCGTCCCATAAATCGATCCATCTCTACAATAACTGGAATGGTTCAAAATAGTTCACTCCTATCTTCTGGGAATATGAAATGTTCAACATAGAAATACGATCACCCGTTTAAATCAGTAGTATGGTGTTCGAGAACAGTATGTTCGGTGTAAAAATTTAAGGTATGGTACCTAATGTAGTATAACTGTATGATGACACTAGAAATAATGCAATGCATATCAGGCAATCCTCGGGTAATAACATGAGATAGCATAGAGTTACCTGTGCAGAATCATCGGTGACAAATATTGCAACCAGTAATGGTGATATAAACAATGCAACACACTTGATGAATTGTATATTTGAGATCACGAAATGACTATGCTGTCTGAAATCCAGTTGCAAACCGAGCATTATTATAACTACTCCATCATTTAGTACAGTATGTTGCCACATTTAGTGATATCCCAAGTGAAAACCCGATTTGGCTTACCATTAATCTTCTGGAAATAGCTCTTAGCACCAGCACTCAAGATGTATAGAAATGGACCTATCATATCATTGAAACTATCTTTAGGGGTACATATCATCTGATCTTCACTGACTAAGAGCAGCAATATCTTTTTGGCTTCTTTACGGCTTGTAGAACATTTCCTGCTTTCTGTTCGATATTGCTTATTCGTTCCGATCATTTGCAAAACTCATGCAATTTCTGGAGTCAAAACAAAAAAAGGAGTATGCTATTGCTTGTTGAAATTCCTCTTTTGCTAACCTCAAAATAATTTAAATGAAAATGAATCGTCTTACTAGCTTACCGAGCTACAAATGTTCCACATTTATAGAATCCACCAACATTAAACGCCATAACAGCATGAGCTGTTGCAAGAGTAAATACAGATAATGAAGTCTTTTCAGGTGCGATAAAACCAAGTATGCAATAAAATACACTAGCTCCAACTAATGATAGCGTATTGAAGAAGATCATTTTCCGATACTCGTTCATGCATCTAAAAAAAAAAGTAACAGTAGTAGGTCAAGGTTGATTTCTAGCAGATTAACTTCATAAATTTATCCTTAATGAACTTAATCTGAGATGAAAGATTGGATTGAAGGATAAATTTTAATACAATCAGGTCACATACTTGATCTGATCACTCATGAAGCCAGCAGCGATTCGAAATGGTAGGAAAGATAATCCTTGGAGAGCAACCAAAAATCCTGTGCCTTCAACGCTAGAAAGATGAAAAAATAATTTCCATTTTGGATATTTGAAATACATACCAAGTGAACAAATAATTTTGATCAAATTTTTATACTGAACATATCCTTTAGAAAATGCAAAAAGAAAAAAAAACCTGATATTCAAGACATATTTGATATAAGTAGGCCCATAGGAAAGAAGAAATAAAGCAGAAACAATTTCGACGAATGCATTAAGCCAAACAATTAATATTGCAGGATTTTTTATTATAGCCTGAAATCAGTTCAAATCTTCATGGCTTTTCCACTTAATTATCGTTCCCCAATTGTGATCTTCAATGCTGTATGATAAATTATTTAAGCGATTGTCTTCCCACTTTGCCTGATCTATCTGGCTATAATCGATTATAAAATCCTAATGATCCTTATGTGCAAGAAATTTGTTACCAAATATGGGACATATTTTTCACTGCTGATGTATCCTTCAGATTTCTCTCGACGAATCTTTTCTAACTCAATGCCTGAAGAAAATAATTTTTTGAAGTATCAAGAAAAATTTTTTTTTTTTAAATGTATAAATTTATGCATGAAGTAAGTATAGGAATAAACTTTAATGATGGAAGGACAATATATTGGTAAAAATAAGTTGAAAGAATTAAACCTGAAACATTTTTGTGCATTTCTGGTTGATCTCGATAGAATACCACCCAAATGGTGAATATGAAAATGCCAAATGCTGCATGTACATAATATACAGCTGGCCAACCAAATGATGATTCACAAAGCTTAATGATTGTACAAATTTTTAGCGAAAATTTTGAACCATGAAAATTCTCTTCCCCGATTATATTTACTCAATTAACAGAAAAAAAAAAGACAAATTCGGAAAAAAACAAAACGAACCAAACCGGAAATAGGATTCGTGATAAGTGTTGAAAGACTATTAAAACTTGTCAACACTGCAATAAATACCCCATTTTGCTTTAGTGATGCCCAACGTACTGTTATAACTCCAATTGCGGCAAAATCAGCACCATATGCTATTCCCTAAACAAATTTACAAAAATATATTACTTATACATTTTTTAGGAATAATTTCATGCATAACAAATCCACTTCAAAAATATTTCGACTTTACATTATTTAACCATATACTTGTACTTCAACACAACATCATACGTTGTTAACTCTAGCTAATTAATTAACACACTACCTGTTAATTTAAAATGGAAAACTAGAAATTGTAAAATTACAAAATTATAGGTTAATAAAGGCATTTAAATTTAGAAGTGAAGTTTTTTTTTTTTTGTTAAAAGCTTAGGAAGTTAGAAAAAGCTTAGAAAATTTTTTGATCACAAAAAAAAATTCGAAAATTATATATACACCTTTATAATTGTTATAAATTTTGAATCATACATGTATATCTAAAATAAATGATGAATAATTTAATAATAATAAATTGATTGAAGG
>NW_018108183.1:171671-175309 GCF_000183805.2 Loa loa | reverse complement strand
AAGATGAAAAAAGTTGAATTTTAAATTTTTTTTTTGTATAACAAACGTGCATTCATTGTGTAATCATTGCAGTGATAGTAGGATGCATGTAAGTGAATGATTAAGCAATTTAATGATGACAATGATATGATATTTGAGATAAAATTGATAAATACATTCATTGTGTAATCATTGCGATGATAATAATGTGATGCATGTAAGTGAATAATTAAGCAATTTGATGATGATAATGAGATAAAATTGATAAACCTGAAGGATTCTAGCAGCAATAAACCATATAAGGCCCATATAGGCTGTAAGAGGTATGACAAGCGTAGAAAAAGCAGATAGGAAACCAGCAGCAAAAAAAACATATCGTGCACCATATTGAAGATATAAAAAATTAAAAGGCCAAACACCGATAAAAGTACCAAAACCGAGTGCCCAAAGTAATGCTGATTTTTCGTTTTGTCCATAATGGAGCTCTTTTGTGAAATGACCAAAATCCTGCATGTATAATCTCATTAATTATTATTAATTTTAAAGATTAGATCAATTAGCAATTAATAATTGAATCTTTTTATAGTTATTAATTGTAAAATATTACAGGATATTTTTGCATCCTTTCCTAATGAATGAATATTTTGCATCATCGATTCTTTACAGACATCCTTCACAACTACATTCTCTAAATTATCATTTCAACCTAATACCATATACCGAACCAAGTTTTTTCCAAAAAAAAGAAGACTTTTAAGTTTTATTTATATGTCAATATGATCATACCAAAAAAAATTGTTGTTTGAAATAATTTTTATGATTTAAAACGATACAAATATGAAAAACATTTCTTTTTTTATTAAATTTTTATTTAGGTCAAAAAAATTTT
Organism: Loa loa; assembly: GCF_000183805.2. NCBI lineage: Eukaryota > Metazoa > Nematoda > Chromadorea > Rhabditida > Onchocercidae > Loa > Loa loa. The sequence goes on along the minus strand of NW_018108183.1, from coordinate 174,441 downwards.
TTCGACAGTAGAAAAATTTCTGATATTGTCGCTGTCTTGAATCCTTTTTCGTTTTTTTTTTTCCTTTGACCTCTAAGGATTTTATTTTTATTTATTGTCTACCTCAATAAATACCGACCAATTTATAGCTATGGATGTAAATATTACAAATCATAAAGTACATATCATAATCTAATTAAATATAATTTTATATAATTTGATTTTAAATTTCTGATGGATAAATGCTACTTCATCAAATACGAATAAATGATTTTCTTTTGTTTGTTAAAAGTTTTTTATTTCTTTTTTGTCTGTGTTTTCGAAAATTTACCATAGTTTATTCAATTCGTTAAATTTCTTTTAAGGATGATTTCCTTAAAATTAATTATGTTTGTTATAATTAACTTTGAATGATGTGACAAACTAAAAAAAAAAAAGGTAGAAGAATACAGAAATATGTAAAAGCATACGACAATATCGTTTTGTGTTTGATTTTTTGAAACAGGCTTTGTCATACATATAAATGTAAAATTAAGCGCAATTGTATTAGAAAAGATTGAAGTTAAGCAAATCCATCCAAGCAAAAGAATAATATAACGTGTTCGATGTTCAAGTAAACCGCCTTCATGTTTTGATCCCATTACTGTTTAAAATTCTAAAATAGACAGATTGTTTGTTAAAAGTTTTTTTCTTCCCTTTGTATTTTCGAAAATTCACCACAGTTTAAAAAAAAAAAGAAAATCATTATAGTTCAAAAATTCACCATAGTCATTTTGCTAAATTTTCAACAAAAAAAAAAAAAGAAAAAATTGTCATTTTTTCAATCTAAACATTATGTTCAATTTTCAATTCTCAAAACATTTTCATATTTGCTTATTTATATGAAAAAAAAAAAACCGAAAGATAATTTTAAATAATTTTCTATTGCAAATTTTTTTTTTTAAATGCTATCCATTTAACCATTTTATGAGAAATAAAAAAAAAGAATCGAGTATTATTATTTTCCATCCAAATAAAATGGTCATTCCAGTGATATCTTTTTGATATCAAATTTGAAATTGACTTGATTGCATTAAAATAAATTATTTTACCGATATGAAAAAAAAAAGGAAAAAATAAAAATGATCACACAACCTTATTTAAATTGGTTTTGACAGATGATATATAGTGTCTCTTCGATCGTATATAATTAAAGGGGTTGAGACGGACTTCCTATAAGGTTTGTCAAACTTCTCAAGGAATTTTACCGTTGAGAATTGTAAACAGAAAGGGACTGATTAAAACTGCAATGTGAATAGTAATGATTTGTCTTTCTTTTCATTTTTTCTTTTTTGTTCTATTATTTATATGATTTCAAACATCAGCACTCATTTAGCACCTTAAAACCGGTTCTCAGGTGGCAAAATCCCGAAAAAAAACTCATTACATGAAATTACAGGTGATTTTCTCTTTATTTGCCAATTTAAAACCAACAAATATAAAAGAGATTATATCATAGAGATGAATTTCATAAAATAAAATGAATGGTTTAATGAACTAAACATATATCTGCCTGTATTAGGTATCATTGAAATGGTACCGTTCATTATTACTTCGACATTACGAGTAATAAAAATTGATTATTACTTTATTTGCAATAGTATTCCCAACAAATAAAAGTACTTCATATCAAATGTAATATTGGTACCATATCATGAAATATTTGAATCCTTCCTAAATTCAATAATATTTTGTAATAAGATAATTACACTTTGCAAACGAAAACTGTCATTTGTACTTATAAGTATGTCACCTAAATCATGATAATTAATGTTCATATTATTCCTGCGATTAACAGTATCTATCACTTGATCTAAAATGGTGTAAAAGTTTTCCTTTTTCTTTTTTTTTTTTAATTTTTTACCTGACTGAAAGTTAAATTATCTTTCAACAAATTCTATTATGTTAAATAATTATTAATCAATTCTGACAAAATAACAATGATGCATTACAAATGTACGAAATAAAAAAAGACTGTAGTATATTTGGGAATGGAAAGTTCATTTCTCGAAACTACCAATGAAATTTACCATTTCACATGTCCGAAATATCCCGAAAAACTTTTACCCAAAGAACTTGTGTTTTTATTTATTTCAAAAAAAAGACAAAAAAAAAAAACAATGACACTGATATTACGATGAAAAACATTAGTTAGATATTTCGAATCAAAAAAAAAAAAGAAAAAAAAAGACGGAACAATAATTTATTCGTCTCTTTCTCTATTCCATTTTTTTCCTTTTTTTTTTTGTTTTGTACGAAAATTTTCTAACCATCAAATCAAGGATACTGTATCGGGATGTAGGCATAACAAACGTTGAAAATCTAATAACACAGACATTTTGACATTTTCAAATAAGCCAAGAATATATTCGTTAAAGTTTAAAGCAAAAAAAAAAAAAAANAAAAAAAAAACAAGAAAACCAAAAAAGAAAAGTTAAAATGTTAAAAAATAAGGAAAAAAAAAGAAAAGCACTGATTGTTTCATTGCTTTACATTTGAATGAAATTTAATGTAAAGAATAGAAGTGAAGCATATATACATATATATAAGAAATTTGGCAACAAATTCATTCAAAAAACTTATAAAACCTTTTTCTTTTTATAAAGTTTTTAGGGAGTATATATATGCATGTATGCTTGCGTGTATGTATGTGTATGTTTGTATGCCTGTATGTATGTGTGTGTGTGTATATATATATATATATATATATATATATATATATATATATATATNTNTNTCTNTATATCTACTA
>NW_018108183.1:155506-171651 GCF_000183805.2 Loa loa | reverse complement strand
GTATATATATATATATATATATATATATATATATGTTCTGTCCGTTATATATTTCCTACCAATTACATTTCATTTTTAATATGTAATCGGTTATTATTTGGCATGCATTCATCCAAACTCCGATACTTCCCTCTCTTTCCTTAACTCTTCATACTTCGTTTTTTTTTTTGTTATTTCAAATTTTCATTAATTTTATGGATGATAATGATAAATGCTTCGCTTTATTTATTATTTCAATAAAAAGTTGACATAATGGTGACGGGATGATATATAGGATGGAATAAATGACTGGAAAAGTTTAAAACTTTTGTCGAAAATAATTACAATATTATTCCAGTTGAGGAAGAATTTTCAACAATCATGTCAATCAGTAAGACATCTGAATATATGTGGATTATCTGGATCAACTGAAATGGGAATGAGGTGCAAAGTTAAATGACGCTAGGAACATGAACTTCAAGATATCAAACAGATATCAAAACTTTGAAATAATACTCAATTTGAAATGTGTCCATCGTTTTCAAACTTGTATCAGTTTAAGTGTCATTTTAAGGGAACCATCATGTGCATTCCCATAACATATAAAACTTAATTTCGACCCAAATTCAAAATATTTTTTTTTTTTTTTTTTGTTGCAGTGAATATCTTGGATCTTTAATTCACTGTGTTCTCATAGTTAATGACTTATAATAAGTCATGTTTCATTTAATGTTTTCATATGTCTACAAAAGGAAAAAAAGAAGGAATGTTGAAATGAAATACAATGCAGAACAATAACACCTCAAACAATATCGTTTATCAATAAACAAAAGTGATTTGTGCATCATTTATTACAATGATCATTGAGCAGAAATTTCCACTCTCTCAGACAACCCATCACAATGGCTAATTATGAGGAAAAGAGTAATTAAAATGGAATTTTTAAAAAGCAAAACAAAATAGGAAATGAACAGGAACCGGTTGTTATTTTAAAATGTCATTATCAACCTTCTTCACTTTTTCAATATCCGAAATGTTGTCTGGAATTTTCAAACAGTACAAAACGCATAAATGTGTAACGTGTCGACATTCCCATTCAACATCATTAACTTTAGTCTCGCATATTTGTTATCAAGCTCTCCTTAATCAACACTTATATTTTTATCGCTTATATATTTCTACCACTTCACTTTAGTAACATCAAAATGATTTAGATTAGAAATATTCATGCTAATTGCTAGTCATACAAGGAAAACATACACATTTCGATTAGGTCAGGCAGTTAATTCATTTTTATTCTCATAATTTAAGATTCATTTGTCATTCACTGGAAATTATAACATCTTAACAAAATTAACTTCTTTTTTTTCTCTTCCTTTTATGTAATGTAACAGCAGTGTATTACTCTTGCTATTGTAAATAATTAAAAATACAACAGTGATAATAGCTCTTATCTTGCATGGAAGATTGCAATCAGATTGGTCTACTGCAGAAGCAAGCAAGAATTCCGTCTTCTTTGTATGCCTTATCCCAGATAGAAAGATGCATTTGAATTCCTGAAAAGATCGATGAACAAATAGAAGAGAAATAAATTTTCACATTGAACTAACTTGATCTTAAATACTTCAAACACTGAGAAAAGCCTGTAAGGTTACTTACACGCTGTGGTTTCTTTCACGATATGCAATGGACAGGTGATAGTTATAGTACTTGCGGTTCGTAAGTTAATTAGCAGTGATCATTAAGCGGTTCCAGTCCAATTTTCTTTTCTTCTAAACTAAATGATGGAGACGAAACCTCAGATTAGTCTGATGTTATCAGCATATTAAGGAAATCAATTTTAAAGCTAAGCGAATAATTTTGCCAATTCTTATGATATATCCGTGAACAGAAAGGACTAACAACTCTGTCATTCATCCGAGACATTATACGAAAGTATATCATTGGTTTTCTGCAATTTCCATTGAAATAATACATTATGTTGTAGAATATCCATGGCTCTCGTTTGATCCATTATGAAGATTATGCTTATATCTTATTTTGTTATACAGCAATCAACACTGAAAAATGTCTCAAAATGCACAAAATGTACAAAATGTATTTTTAATTTCGTAATCGTCTGTTTCGAATCGTTTGTTAAAATACGAACCTAAAATTGAACAATTACGTAAATTTGTTGATGCAATATTTGAAATTATTCGATAGATGTTCAACATATGAACGGTAATGGTCTCTTACTTTTTATTACTTTATCTCGCAAGTTAAACAGAAGCCAACAATTGTGGCGATAATGTGAAAGTCGGACCTTAAGGTCTGCTGCTATCCACAAGTTTAAAGCGAAAACCTTTAGCAGCTTGCTAAAAATGTGAAATCTGAAGAAAAAACGTTTAACTTAAATTTTTAGCATGCAAAGGATAAAAAAGGCGCTAAAGCCTCAACAATACAAGCAATTAATATGGTTTTTCAGACTTAAACAGGTTTCCAATTTAGGTCAGAAATTACCTCACAATAATGTCAGCCCGAAAAAATTAACATCCAACAACAAAACAGAAAAGTTTTTTTTCATCCTCTCAATTAAAGCAAATATGTCGCTCATCCTCTGTACTTAACCAATGATACTAAGTGGTCATGCTTTTTTTGAAGTAATTGATTTTCGCAAATGCTACGATATCACCTTATTCAGAACTATGCATTACAAATAGTGCAGCTAAGGTATAAAAAATGGTCTGCCTTGATCTGTTTCGTCCCGTGCAATACTTATTATCAATATTACTTTATTATAATACCACACACTTGTGGGATTCTACAAAACCAAGACAAATTCCGAAAAAAAGATTAAAACAACAACACTAAAACTTATTTTACTTATTTTGAATACATCATGAAATTCACTTCATAAATGTATCATGCTAAAAAAACGCACAATCTACTTTGCCAGACACCATAAAGTGATTGAGCGTAATATAATGGGAATAATTTCTTTGGAACATATGCATGTGTCCAGTTTTGGTACAGCTTTTTCCCGAATGCAATTACATGTTTGACCTATGGGATTGCATACGTCAACCACAGAACTGATTTAATACAAAATGCAGTTTTAACGAACTAAATCCACTTAGTATTATTTTGTAAAACAGGTCAACCTAACAAATTCGTCAGTGACCATTGGACTTCCCCAATGTTTAAAGTTACGTAACGTAGCAAGCTTAATGGAACTTTAAACTCATATCACGACTGCCAAACAATAGTGCTCCACTGACATCCCATACTACTTGCGAAACAGTTTTGTTGTTTTAGGCCACTTAAATTACAGTTGCTAGGATGTACTGCACTGTGCTAAAAAACAACTTATCAGTAGACAAGATTCAAGAAAATTTCTTTCTTGTTCTCATTCAAAACCTTGATAACAATAAACATAAAACCACACGAAACTTACTGATTTTCACCGAACGAAATGTTTACGCATTGTTCATAATGCTGAAAGCTGGGATGAAAAAATTAAAACCAAAAAGATTAAACATTAGCAAAAAATTTTATGGAAGAGGTGCAGAAGAATGGTACAATAAAACGCACAAAGGGAACAATAAAATTAGCGCAAGACTGAATACTGCACAACAGGAAAAAGTCTTCAAAAAGGAAGAAAAAGAACAATCGCCTGCTTTTTGAATCAGCGCAGCAGCAACCTCTCTCTACCGTATGATCTTCATGGCTTCATCATCAGCATGTCCTTCAAAGCTTTATTTTCTCGTACTAACTCCAAGTATTTTCTCTTCAACTCATAATTTCCTTTTTCAACTTCAGCTTCTCAACCGCCGACTCCAGTTCTTTTCTCTCCAACGCCATATTATCCGTATAAGCTTTATGCAACTAAATATCTAATTTGGGTTTTTGAAAAATCACTTTCCATGGAAGCTCGAACTATGTTTTCCCTCCACGCTCTATTCATTAAAATTTCACTTTTACTAAAGCAGTCACATTTTCGCATGTTGCATTTTTGCGTCGCCCGCATTACAAATAACGATCGACGAAGAGAGAGAAATAAATTCAACTACTATTCATTGAGTGTAATTACATTCCACAGTTTTCTACCTTTTTTACTCGAAAGTTCTGAAAACATAGCCTAAGTTCAGGCACTCTTAAGAGACGAGGAGAAATACCTTTCGCAGAATGACGCGATAATTCTCTAGCTTTCTCGCGGCTTCTGACTTGTTATCCGAATTGCCATCTAAATGAATTTGCGACACAATATCTGCCATCTCTGATGGTTGGTGACACTCAGGGCAAGAAGACCAACCCTAAAACAAAAAAAGAAGTAAAAGTCTGACCGGATTCCACACAAATTCTGACAGCAACTCGCAAGGAATGAAACGAAGTCTAGGAAGGATTAGCTGCACGATTACAATATTCCTTTTCTTAACCAGGAAGATCTCTGCCTATTTTCACCAAATTAATCATCCCTTTAGCCCCTATTTTCCACAAATGAAATATGTTGATGAAATGCCAAAATCCTGAGAAAAATACGAGAAGGCTCACGTATAAGAAGAAGTACATGATGCACATGAAGTGAAATATGTGTCCACAATGAAGAGATGAAACTTCGTCCGAGGACATATTTTCCGAACAAATCGCACAAGACACAATGAATCTGCAGTACATTCAGCGGTGTTATTAGCTTTTTTTTTCTTTTATTAGTTTTTAATTTTTAGCTTAAAATCTATGTTCCAAACACTGCAAAATCAATGCTTGAAATTCGAAGTCAGAAGCAGTACTACGATGCTTCTCGCAATTTTGGTTGTAAATAAAGAAAGAGTACTTTTTTGCATCGCATTTTTGCGATGTATTTGATGTGCTCGGGTTATTGGATCCACCTGCCATAATGAACTGCTGGTTGGTAAACTAGGCGGACTGAAAGGAAAATAATCAGTAAGTAGAGTTTAAAACAAAACAGGATCCTTACAATGTTTAAATTGACCAAAATGAAAAATGAAATCTCTGTATCCATCTGATAACATACCATCCCAACGTTCTTGTACCAGGAACTTACAAATCTTTAGATTGAACGGCATGAACAGGCGGACACAACCCACAAAATTTATCCCCTTTTTCAACTGCTACAGCTAGATTTTCGCCCCCCTAAATTGTGCGATGGCAAAGACAAGGTCATAATACGGCACAGATTTGTGATAAGTTGATTGTTTTTCCTTCCCAAAAATGTGCCACAATATACTTTTTACCTGATAATATGCAATTTCCTATTCTTTTAAAAAGTAATGTCATCCTCTTTTCTTCTCCCACTCTCCCTTATCCTCTCAAGTAATTCTATCGATGCCAACCCATGTACAGCCTGAGTATATTTTCGAAGCTTTCAAGTTAAATTAAGTTTGACGAATAAAAACTAAATGACACAGTAGCTAAGATTGAGCCTTTCAATCGGAGAACCGGTTTACCAAACACTTAGTCCGGTAACTGAGTGATCCACAAGCTTCCAGTAAATCTGATGCTACCATATCGAAATGGCCAACAAGCATGGACATTGGTCCGTGCAAGTCAAGCATATCTAGAACACACTTGCTATCATCCCATTTGGAAACCCAGTGTGCTGCCATCCCCAATATGTTTAATTGGATGGACAATTTCCGGCAAAGTTGTCATCAATTTGTCTGCAAAAGCAGTATGTTGAACCGGAGCCCATCTTCCGGCATGCTGACACGATTCTGTTTGAAAAGCTAGCGTGCCGCCATGCTCAATATACTGGACCGGATAGTCAATTTCCGGCAAAGTTAACACCATTTTGACTGGAACACCAAACAGCCTAAAAAACGAGACTCACATGCCAAACCAACCACCTCACAGCCAATCAATGCGCACGAATGCCATCCCACCGATCCATTCCAGGATGTACGCTTCCACCTCCGAAAAACTTTCACTTTGTCACGTACACCAATCATGTTATTTATTTAAACGTGATTGGTCCTAGCACGAAAGCATGGTCACTGTACATTGACCGGTTGTTATTTTGAGTTCATTCTATGCTGGTGAGATGTTCTCTGGTGTTTTCTCGGTGATTAACCTTTTTGCCTTTTATCTGAAATCTGGTTGTGCGAGACAGTCGGTTGGTTCTGGAAATGTATTTTCCTGTCAGGAAATCCAGATGAGTTTGACTTTAATGCGAAACGTTTCGTTTCACCCGGAAACGACAAGATGAGAGGGCATAGGAAATCAAAAGGAAGAAAGCGAATGATCAAAAAGAAATGAACTGTAAGTTAGACATGCGAAACATAGGTCGTATGATGATACATCCAGCTAGATGACAGTTTCTATTAAATGACATTCTTTGTAATTTTAGCTTTTTCTGCTTTCGAGGTTTCTTCCAGCGAATTATTTTGGTGAATGTAAATATTTGCTTGGATATTCTTCTATATGCGTAATTCCTGGGAAGAATTATTAGCATACTGAGAATTTTAGGTTTTTAACCTTTCGTTAGTTATGGTAATCGAGAATGTTCATCTGTTCTGTGTGGCCTATTTCTAGTTAGTCTCACAGTTTTTTGATTTACTTCCAGATCATCGCGAAGGATCCAGCGTTGACAAGACGTGATTTTTACTGGGCAGAGCTCCATAAAAAATTGTTAATGTAGTTTTTGTTTTTTGTTTTTTTTTCTTCTAATAGTTTTTGAGGTTTCAGCATCCTGAAAATTATCAAAGAATTCTGTGTTTCTTTGCCAGCGCAACACCTTTGACTGTCTGCTATTTTGAGTTGAAATTTTCATATATGTTGTTGCCGAACAAATAATTTGGTGTGCGACCCAAATTTGTGTCCCAAACATATGTCCCCTGTTAATTTTTCGATAATCTGGATAATTTGCGAATAATTTACCATGTGTTATTCTTTACGCATGTAGCTTTTTTATTAATACTTTTTTCTTCCTTACAGAAATGCACAGACTACTGTCGCTTAGTGTGCGCCCAATACATATTCAAAGAATAACCACTCTGAACGTAATTCGTCATTTCTCCAGAACTACTACACCACTTCGATGTAAGGTTGAAATCGGCAAGGAAGCGAAGAGTTTGGTTGAGAAAAGAGCCAGAAAATCGGATCCTTTTTCTTCGGACCACAATGAACCAACCATGAAGTTCGTTGGTTTCAAAGAATTTATTAATTTAAAGGAGAGAATTTGTGAAGTGAGAATTATGATTTTATCTTGGTTCTTTTTTTTTCAGCTTCGGACATCATATGGGCTTTCATGGTTTCGAATTGTATCCTATTCAAGGTCAAGTTATTGCATGGGCTATTATACTTGTACTTATAGCTTACTATGCTTCTGCAAAAATTGAAATCGTCATTGATCGAAGTAAGCGCTGTCATTTTTTATCTTTTATTTGCAAAGAGTCGTATATTATAGCCGCAGCTCATCTATTCCCTTTTTGTGCCTTAAGTTCTTAGAAGCTTAATTTTACTGCAGCCTTTCGATGAAAAAAGGTTTTCAAATACTGCTATACTAAAAACTAATTAATCCACTACGTTTATGGCCAAGACTTCCTAACGCAATAATCCCGGAAAAGTGACACTTACCTTTGCAGTTGTATACTGTTTAATTAATTTTCTGGTTTGAGTATGTAGTATTTGTTAGTGTTCTGCTCAACCCTAAAGTAGGGCGCAGTTTTAAAACCTTAGAAAAAAGGAATAAATCTTAACTGTGGCAAAAGCTAATCTTGCGTTTGTAAATTGATACTTGATTAAAGCGTAAAGGAAGTAAAGTTTCATTTTTATCAGACTTCAAGGATGTCGAAGAAACATCATGTACATTCCTTCTTTAGCATATTGAAACTGTGCATCTATTAAAAATTAGCTGTCATTTTCATCACATTATAGTGATTCTCAATTTTTAAGGCTACAAGAACACTCCATTCACTTGGGCTACAATGAAAGATCGTGATCATGATTACGTTGCTTTCGGGTAAAAATTTCAAAAGTAAATTAGTCGTTCACTGAACTTTCCAAGACTCATTGCAGTTCACTGATTGAGAGTTTTGCTTTATCCGATTGGTTTTTAATGAGGTAACACTGGTTTAGGCTGCAACAAATACTGAGGCGGTGGCATTTGTTGGGTATTTTAATGTATTTGGAGGATTAGTTTGCTCTTCATTTTAACGAGCCTTTTGGACATACCAAACAGTGTGTCGGGTGTCTTAATAACTTATTTACACAAAGAGTCTGTAGCACTTTTTGCTTTTTGCTAATGGAATAATTTTTGCAGTTTCGAACCAAAACCAGCAATACCACGTTTGGATCTGATGGAAACACTGCAGGAGGAAATGATTGAGGAAGCAAGAAGACGTGGTACTCGTAAATAAATCGAGGGTTTACACAACTGTGTTAGTTTTGAATCATTCTTTCACTATTTATCATAATATTCTGACTCGTAGTGAAGATGATTGATTTAATGAGGAGCAGTGATTGTTATACTTTCTGCCAAGCTGTGGTTCTATGCTCTTACGATTCATTTCATCTAGGCTTATGTAGTGTTTCTCGTAACATTTTTCATTTTAGATTCAAGACGAAAAACAAATACGATCCAATCTTTTTGTGTTCGTTTTTTTTTTTGGTTAGATTTTTTAAATAGGTGTGACGCGTGGATTTTATCATTGCTACATTAGAATATTGTTTTGAGTAATACCCTCTCTATCTTCCATAACCCAGAGGCTACTTTTACTTTATTTTTCAATATGTTGCAGTATGTTGTGACATTGTTGAATAATTCGAAACGTCTTTTTTTTTAGTTTGCCATTTTTAATGTTTCGACAACTTTTCATTTTGTTATTTAGAATTCCTGGTTCATATTCTCACTTTCCTTTGTTATGGAATTGCTTTTTCACAATATATAAATGTAAATTCTACTCTTCGACAATTTAACTATGTGGTTGGATAAATCCTGTTTCATTATTAGGTATGGGCTATTGAACAATTCCATCAGTGCAGTCTTTAGAAATACCCCAAACACTTTAAATTTACAAAAGATTAAGTGGTGTTTTTAAAGATATGCAATAAAAAAAGTGTCTTAGGGAAGACTTTTTTTGTTTTTTAAAGTGACGGAGGAATCTAGAGATTAAAAGCCGTGTTTTCATAATATGTTTATTTTTTACATTTTTGTATTTTGTGATTGTTTCCTTTTTTTTATTTTGAAATATTCACATTTTTGTTGGTTCGAGGAGCAGTCATAATGCTTTCTGCCATTATGCGTGTGTTGTGTCGCTTTTTAACGAAAATGTTTTGTAACATTCTGTGCTTTTTTAGTCTTATCATATTTATGTACATCACATAAACATCTTATACTCAAACCGTGTCTACTCCAGCCTTAAACAACGGTAATTTTTCTACAAAATGGCGACGAAGAAATTTAAGTCTGGAGGATTTTCCAGATGAAGAAATTATCCTGCGATTGCAACGGTTGTTTTTTCGTTCTCAGAACATTCGCCGTTTCACATGAATGTGTTAGTGGGTTTTCGACATTAGATTTCCTTGTGGTATTGAATTATATCATATATGTTGTGTAAATAGAAATGTCAAAAATTTTTGTTACGTTGAAAATGGAGAAAAAAAAGGAGTGAAAAGATCTCGGCTTTGATAATGTATTAAAGGCCTCTCCCCTGATTAACATTTGTTTCCAGGACAAAAGTCATTTGCCTTCTTTGATATGTTGCTGTGATTAATGCAGAACAAGGTCACAACGCTACTATATTATTTAAAATTCTTGATTGATATAAATCAAGTTCCAGTCATCCTTGTTCCTATGAGATGAAAATGAAGTGGTCTTCATTTCACAATGCTATGGCATACATTACTTCCGATTGTAAGATTAACATTTAGGTATTACATGATTACCTTGAGTTTCTTTTTTTTTTTGTTCAGTCTATTCAAATACCAACCAATTATTAAACGACTGCATATATCTTCATAAGAAAATATTGAAAGAAGAATGCGAAAAGACCTAACCATCAAATAATGATAATTTTTATTTAAATAGATGGAAAATCTTAGAATAAACGGAAGTTAATTTTGCAATGAAATGGAAAGTGGTGCGTTCCTTTCGTTGAAGAAGACAGGAAAGAAGCTCACATTGAGTGCATTTTCCATATAACTTCGAGTGTAAGGATAATGAATGGATGTCACGCTATGTTATTCGTAGCTATTCCACAGAATGATTTCATAGATTTATGCAGATATGCATTAATATCAATTTTAAGAGTTATTCGTTTTTCTAGTCAGAAATTTTTTTTTCCTTGAGATTAAATTAAATTATGAAGTAATCTGTCTTTAGTTTATATCTGTGTTTGAGATTTCGGTATTTTTATTGGATGACAGATCTTCTCAATTTATGTGTGTAGTCAAACATCACTAATTGCTCATTAGTTGATGAGTGGTAAGGAAATGTGATCTGATATGCAAACATCAGAATCTAAAAGTACGATTACTTTGGAGCGTTAATAACAGGCTTTTTGAATTTTATTTTGCAATCGATCGTTTACATTGACATTAATCTTTGGAATTCTGTCATCTAAATTAAAAATTTTGCACATTTTGTCATTTTATTTCATACAGTTGCAATTTACTGATGTAGCAGGCTTTGATGTATTTGTTCGTGAAATTTTCAAAATTTTAGAAAAATTGCATCATTTTATTGGAATTGCATGTTTGCCGATTAATTTTCTCTTATCTTAATAACTTAATTTGTGTAATACATCATGAAACATTGATTCTCTTCATTGCTATCCTATCATTCAGTTTTATTACTAAATATTTTCATCAGTTTACCTCTTTGTCAATAACTGCGAACGATAAACAATCGCTCTCGTTCTTATAATTTCTAAATTCTTTTTCTTTTTTGGATCATGATTACATGAAATTGATTGTTGTTAAACTATTAATTGTAGGGAATTTAATTAAAAATTTCAGACCTTCTCTTGAAATTTGAAGTTAATATATTGATGATTAAACAATTTGACTACAACTTCGATAATTAATCGTTTAGTTAAGACAATATAAAATAGAATCGAAAATGATGTGATGCATATTCTTGGAACTTGCAGATAAATGAAGTGGATAGCGTGATATGATGTTTAGCAATGATAAAATGATACGGATTGTTAAGAATCGAACGAAACGAATGAGTTAGATAAATTGATTGGTCATATCTTAGTCAGGATTAAAGCAGAATGGAATCACTTGTTTCTTAATCACTTGAGGTCTGTTGAAGTTTCAATATAGCGTGATAAAGTAGTGTGATAAAGCTGTTAACTACGAACCATAATTTAATTGCAAACAAATGCGCCACGTACAAATGTAAAATTTGCAGTGTTTTGCAGTCAATCATATTGAATTCTGAAATTTCATCTTTAATACATGATCTTGTGATAAGTTAATTTTAATTGAGTCAAATTTGATAGTTGAAATCATTGCTTTTTCATTTATCTTTTCGCACCGTTTACTTTTCTGGCTTATTTGTAATAAAGTAATTAAGAAAAACATCTTTCTTCTGATTTAGAAACCAATAATTTTTGTCAATTTTTGAAATGAAAGATATGAATGTGATTCGGGTTGTTGAGGATTGGCGATAGTTATTGTAGCTTCTAAAGTCGAAAATATTATTTTCCAATCAATCAAACCATTGCGAATTCAGAATTCGAGATGAGAAGGAGTGGGGAAGAAAAGGGTGTTAAGGTGGTGAGTGGAAAAGTTAACAAATTTTGTGACCGATAAAAAATTTATGGTGAATAAGAAGCGAGAAAAAAAGAGAGAGAAGGAAAATACGAGTATATTCTAATGAAATAAATCGATAAGGCTTTTTTTGGGAGGGGAATTAAGTGTTGAATAAATTGAGAAAATTTTTGAAATATTGTATTTACGACGATGTTTGTTTACTTGTTTGCAAGAAGGACAATGATTGACAGATAATATTGAAAATTAAATGGAAAACGAATTCTTATTGCATTTTTAGAAATTAATTAGCAGAATTGTTACTTTATTTGTATAGAATGATATTTGTATTCAAAAATCAAAAGACTTATCAATCATTGACAACTATTATTGTAATTTTACTAACTAAAAGTGTGGTAAATTATAAGCAATAAATGGATGACAAATATTTCGGAGTTCATATTTATATAGCAATGATTATAATTTCAATATTAAAACATAAAATTATGGCTGATGATATTTACATATTATCACAAATGATGAATAACATTAATACGTTTTGATGTGCTATAATGACATCTGTTAGTTGAACTTTGTTAGTCAAACGAATTCTTTAGTTCATTTGATATTTTGCTTATATTTCATTTATCTTTTCTTTGTTATTTGTCTTGCCAAAAAAATGACCTTATCACTAAAACTTTATTCACTTCTTCCATTGTCTTACAAGTTTGTTTTCATGTTTTTCGTTTTTTCTTTTTATTTTTTTTTTGTTAAATTTTTAATTTTTCTTAACCAACTGGGCTTATTTTGTTTTGTTTTGTTTTTAAACAAGAAAAAAACAACAGCAAAATATTGTGTTCACTGTTCTTTCATTCTCAAACCATCTTATTCTATCCCCTTCATTTCATTTTCATTAAAGAACCTTGATCAGATTATTTCTTATTTGCGTATTTTAATTTTTTTTCTTTGGAATTTGTCTAATGGGTATAATTCAATATTCAAATGTTGTTAATTTTGTAATATGAATAGATGGTGAATTTAATTCTATTTCATTCAGTTACAAAATATAATGACAGGGAATGAGGTTCACTTAAAAATAAGCATGACGAATTAGGAAATCTCATCAGAGCATAGGTGATGTATTCAGAAAATCGAAATTTCAGTGTTAAAATATGGTAATTAATTGGTTTAATTGAATAATCAAGGAATTATTGATCTATTGATTGATTGCTTGATTGAGTTTGTCGAAGAATAAATTAATTGATAACTTCTGCGGAAACTTTATTTGAAAAAAGCTATTGAGAAGATTAATTGGAAGTAGAGGGTAAAAGAAAAAAAAGTGGAATAAAGGGACAAAAAAAAAGCAACAAATCTTTGCAGTGCATGCATTCATCCGAAAAACTTTGTCACGTTTGAAAACGAGAACGAGAATTACTGGGGACAATACTTCTTGTCTTTCATGACTCTTTATTTGAAATTAGAAAAATAAATGAAAAGTGAAATTGAAAATTTTAGAATGGCTTTGATTACAATGACCGCTCGAATTATCCAACAATTTAGATTGCACATTGTAGTCTAACGATATGATCATAAAATGGTCACTATGAAAAAGTTTCATGTTACCAATAATGAAACTTTCTCGTCGAAGATTAGCTTATCATATCTTAATCAATCAATATGTCACATCAGTTTTGTCATAAATCAACATTGCACAACTATAATTGCTACATTTACGCCACAATAGTATTCGGTTGAACTTTTCGCATGATTTGTCTTTATGGTTAATATAAAATTGGAATGAAACATTAAAGTTAAATTTTAAAATTCAACACATATAATTGAATTTAGTGGTTAAATTTTTGAACATAATTTTATATTTTCGTTCCGTTAACAGTAAAATGATAGCATATGGATGAATTTATGAAGGCTAAAAAAAAACAAATGAAAACATAAAAATTGATTTATGCTATTATACAAAGTAAACAGAATTATTTTCAATGAAAATACCGCAGAAAAATAGAACAGAACATTTTCTATTGTATGTAATACTGAAAAATGCATAATAAAATTTTATCCGTTCATTTCAATGCATTTGAAATAATAGTTCCTATTTGAAATTTATCAATGTATCGATGATGCTATTTGAGCAAAAATAAAAATGCAAATATTATAAAATAGCAATAATAAAAACAAGATGAAAAAGAAGAAGAAAGGAAGATGTTATGGCAAATAATAACACAATGAAAGATCGAAAATACTGGAAATTACAAATTCGTAGAATAATTAATTTCTAGAATGATTGAAATTATGACCCTGTAGAAGAAATTTCATTATTATTTTTCGATTAAATTTTTTTTCTTTGTTGAAAATAATTTTCATATTTTTTTCTTTTTAAGTAATTTGATCATCCATTCATTTCTTTTACAATAAAAACGGCGATTACTGGATCTTGATGGGTGTATATAGCTAATAATTCATTTATGATTTATGAAATTTATGATTTTATGTACCGTAGCAGTTTATCATCGATTCGGTAAGTGCGTTTAAATCTGGTAAAAAGTTTATGTTGAAAAAAAGTACAAATTTGATGAAGAGAAAGTTTAACAAAAATGGTTGAAAACATCACTTCATTACTTCAACATACTAAAATTTTTCACAGGAAAATATAAGCATTTTATATGAGAGTGCATGAATGATTAAAATGAGTATATTCAATTAAAGTGAGTGTGCGAACTTGATGATGTAGAAAAGGCTTAATGAAGAGAGCTAAAAAGAATTAGAAGTTGCGAACTTTGAAGAAAAAGTTTTTAATTTATCATTTTAACTTCATCAGTTCATCATTTTATCATTGCTAATACTAATCAACAGTATATGCTAAGACATTATTTGGATTGCATAAACGTTATGATATTTTTAGATGTATGATCGAACAATGATCAGATTTTTGCTAGTGATAAGAAATTACTATCACTGTATTTGGTGTTCTTTCTTTCTTTTTTTCTCTTCGTTTTTCAAATGAACGTTAAAACTTGGCTTAATTCATATTAGGTATAAAAATCAATTTATTCTTTAATCATATAGCTCTTTTGCTTTGTCTTTTTACGGTTTTCTCTTATCAATTCAAGTCAAAATAGTTTGTTTGTTTGAATTTTGATTGATATTAACATGTAAAATGATCCAAAAATTGTTAGACTTATATTAAACAGAAGAAATTCCTTCCACTATTCTACAGAAATTTCTGATCCGTATATATTTACTGAAATGATTTAACAACTTTTTCCTTCATAATTTTTTGAATTTTTTTGGTATCAACAACGCCAATCATTAATCGGTATTGATTTTGTTGTCGGGAACGATTGGAGAGAAGTGAAGGAGAGAGAGCTCAGCAGCAAGTTTCTCGAATTAAATAGAAAATGTATGAGGTGTACAGGTTCGTAATTTGTGATTGTCTCTTCCGTCCTTTCCTATCCTGTTGTTTCCTGTCGTCCGAGTTGTCCTTAAATGGCTGCACTCTCCTACTATCAATCTACCCATCAATATCAAAACGTTCTTTTTTCGCTTTTCTGTTACGAATGATCTTTTGTAACAAATCAAAATTAATTGATTCTTATTCTATTTTTCCCTCTCTCTCTCTCTATCTCTCTCTTCCTCTCCTTCTTTCTCTCCCTCTCCTTATCTCTTAATACTTCGTCTATTACTTAATATATCTTGGTATTATTCCATCATCAATATCAATTTAAGAATCGTCCCGAAATGATCATGAACAATTTTATTCTCCTTCATTCTTGCATACATTCCTTCATTATCAAGAAGTTATCATTATGATAATTACTATTTCAGTCTTCCTATTTTTTTCATTTCCTTATCATTTCATAACAATTCACTTTATTAATAATATATGTTAAGCGCTTGATAAGGATTAAATTTAAACCGAAAAATTTTGATCTGCTTTTTTTCGGAGTTAAATGGAGCGATTGAAGCGGGGTGACAACTGAATAAGTTTCTGAAGGGCCTAAAGACAATTGATTAAATCCATGAAGTCATTCGGATAATGCTTAGACCGTTTGACATATTAGCTAGCAAAAAAGAAAAAGTTGTGGCTCTAACTGAACTTGTAATTCGTTGTCGCCATGGAAATTATAACTATTTCTTGGGGGGTTTCACTTTTATGAGGTGATCAAGCTAATATTGAAATTGGACTTGTTGACGCAATCATCTATTTGTCAACGTGAAAATGAAAATGAAGAACAAACAGATGATGACAATTAACGGATAAGCTAACGTAGACGAAACGACGACAACAACGACAACGAGGACGTGTACATGCGTGATAAAAGCATAAAGCAATCAAATGAAAGTGTCATTTTTTTGTATGACGCATCTTTTTTTTCTTTTTTTTATTTCGTTCTTTCTAATTTTTTTTTTTTTTTGTATTGTATTGAAAAAAAAAAGGATTAGAAAAGAGTAAG